>NC_090779.1:22252500-22552500 GCF_040054535.1 Antennarius striatus | reverse complement strand
ACACTGTCCTGTCCTGGAATCGCAAAAACACGGACTCCCCAGAGGACACTGGGTCACCTCGGTCCCCCGCCGCTCACAGGAGCACTCTGGGAAATACATCAATAAGATACAGACACTGTTGTAAAGGAAAGCACTTACAAATTCCTGGTCTCTACCTTTGCAGTCCTGCTCCACAGCGTTGCCATAGTAACCAGGTTTGCACTCTTCGCAGCGGGGTCCCATTGTGTTGTGGAGGCAGCGCAGACATTGCCCGGTCCGGCTGTCGCAGGCGTGGCGGTCGTCTGGGTCGATGTTGTTGTTGCAGGGACACTCTTCGCAACCGGTACCCGGGAAGGCCAAGTTTCCATAGAAACCAGGACTGCACCTTTCACAGCGTGGACCTGAAAGAGTCTCAGTTCAGTCACAACAAAGTGTCCTCAGCGCTATCCAGTATCAAAACCACAAGAAGCCACCTGAGCAGGTGAGACAGGTGAAAAGGTGTCAGCTCATACCTGTGTGCCCCTCCCTGCAGATGCAGGACAGACTGAAGGATTGTGGGTCTTGACGACAGGAAGATGCAAAGAATCGTCCACTGCCTTGAACATCAGGACACAGGCAGGGCTGACAGGGCCGTCTGGATGTGGGGTTGCCATAGTAACCTTCCAGACACCTGCATGAGCAACACAGGTGTGTTACCAACACCAAAGCCTGCAGCTGATTCCATCAGAGTGAAGCTCACTGGTGCATAGGTATTGATCAATTATAGATACATTACTATGTGAGTATTGATGACCAAATATAATTATAGATCAATTATTATATAGGGATTGATGATCAAACATATTTATTGATACATTATTATGTAGGTATTGATGTCCAAACATATTTATGGATATATTATTATGTAGGTATTGATGACCAAACGTATTTATGGATGCAGTATTGTGTAGGTATTGATGACCAAACATATTTGTAGCTGCATTATTATGTAAGTATTGATTACCTGTCACAGCGCGGTCCGGTGGCGTACTCCCTGCAGCTGAGACACTCTCCGTTCTCATCGTCACACACCTCTGACAGTCCGTTACATTCACACGGACGACAGTGAGGGAAACCCCAGAATCCCGTCTGACAGCGGTCACAGCGTCGACCGGTGACCTCCGGGCGACACGCACACTGACCTCTGACCTGATCACACAGCTCTGACAGCGAGCCACGGGGGTCACACTCACACACTGCAAACGACAGAAGAGAACAGTCGTGCAACTGTTTACAGTATCAGAACCTAAGATGGAGAGAATTATCTACTTCACGGAGAAAAAGTTCCTCACGTGTGCAGCCGTCAGGTCCAAAACCAAACGTCAGGGGTGCACAGGTATCACAGCAACGGCCAATCACATTGGGTTTGCATTCACAAATTCCTCCCACTTTACTGCAGGATGGTCCGACAGAGCCGACAACACTGCACCTGCAAGCTGAAATAACAAGAATACAGGAAAAAAAGTAAGCCAATGTTTGTTATTATGTTAATTATTTTCTTATGTGAAAGAATCCAGCTGTGGACTCGTGTTGATCAGCTGAGGTTCATCAGTCATCATAGCCCCTCACCGACTGCTCCACTGTGGATTCGGGCTGACACGCTCTTGATGAGTCCCTCGCACACTTCTGGTAGTGACTCATGTGGACTGAGCTCAGCAGCCAATCCAATGCAGCGAAAGCGGCGAAACGAGTCAAGGTCGCTCTGGGAGCAAAAGTCCTGGACAGACTCGATACTGGGAATTAAACCCATCTAGATAAATATAATAAGAACAATATTTAATCATCCATCAGCATCTGATGCTGTTTTGGGGAGGGCTTTATTAGTCTGAGCTTTAATTAAACAGAATTCCTCACCGAGTCAATCAGGATGTGGGAATCACCAGATCTGGTTTGTTTGTTAAAGATGATGTCCACAAAGTACCGACCGCCTGCATTCAGACACACCGGGGATTCAAGAACACTCCCTCTAAAGACAAACATACAAACAAACAACAAGAGTAAACAAATGACACACAAGCCTGTACAAGAATTTGAATTAACAGGAAGTAAATGAAAGAATTGTTCATTCATTGGTGTCAATGTAAAATCTCTGCCACAGGTGGATCTCACCTGGAGTTTCCGCGAAGCATCAGGGTTTTAGTTCCTGTTGGATCGCTGCGGCAGCCGTCATCCCCCAGCGACACCGGGGTGATGTGGACTGAAGCCAGCCAGTCAGACGAATCCTGACAATTGTTTAAAGATATGTCAGAAATGACCCTCAACCAGAGGAACTTTGAAGGATCAAAAAAAGATTTAAAATAAATTTTTCTTGTTACATATTAATAATTATTTTTCATTTCAGATTCAAATTTGACCATTTTTGTTCATGCCCTTTGCTAAAATTTCAATTCTTTTCCGACTCGCTTACCATTTGGTATTTTGGTATCTACAATGGTTTACGATATTTCCTGCTAGATATTTTCTTTTCAGTTTATAGTTTAAAAAGAAAACATAATTCCAGATGTTCATCTTGTGGAAACTAAAGTCAGCCTTATCTTAACGGTTTATTATACGGAACACAAACCAGGTCAGAACCAGGTACAGAAACAGGACAGCCCTGACAGGTCCTCACCTCAGGCTCAGAGCGAATCACCAGCTGGTAATCCATGGATGTTGGGATGTTATCCACGGTGAACCTAAGCCCTGCCCCTTCTAGCACCCTGACCAATCCCAGGCCGGTCCAGGTGATGGGCTGATCAGGTGTCCTGCGACGTGGAATGATCTGCAGGGCGTGGCCGGGGTCCAGAGGGATGCTGCTCGGCTGTAGAAAACAAAAAAACGTCAGTCACATAGAGGGCTCATCTGATTGGTTTGTAGGTGAGACAGGAGGTGTGACAGGAAGTGACATCCTACCTGTCCCTGTCTCCTCTGGCGTGCATGTCGACGAGTTCTCCGAACTAGAACGACTTGTCCATTACTCAACTTGAAGTCGTAGCCGTGTTCTCTGTAATAGCGCTCACACGTTGGGTTAATACCAAGATTCAGCTGGAAACACACAAAAATACTGCATTTATACAACAGAAATACTGCAAGTGTACACACAGAAAAATTGCCTCTTCAGTGTTACTAACCAGAGGTGAAGATGGCGGAGCTATAGGAGAAGGAGATGGAAGTGGAGAAGGAGGAGGAGATGGAGATGGGGGTGGAGATGGAGGTGGCGTCGGAGGTGATGGAGAAGCAATCTCTGCATGGAGCGGAGCTGCCAGCTCTGCCTCATACAGGAAGTAATCAAGTGAAGGCAGGAAGTACCCAGGAGCGGGGTCAGAGCAGCGGCGACCCACCATATTGGGCAAACAGGGACACTGTCCATCATCTGGAGAACACCTGAGGAGACAGGAAGTCCTCACCTCAGGTCTAGTTTTAAAAACAGACCAATCAGAAAAAGGTGTTTCTGTCTGTCGTCTGCAGAGGACAGGGTGATCTGATAATGACACCAACGTGATCCAGTGTTTGACTATATCTGAGAAAGACAGGGTGTATGTTGTATAAATCAGGATTAATATTTCAGAGCAGAAACTTACATGGTGCCCTGAGCTCCTCCCAGATCACAGTCACAGGGTGAACATTTGAACCCAGAGTTTCCCAAACCCCAGAAACCTGCCTGACCACGGAACACAGACAAACAGAAAACATGAGTTTCTACTAGGTAATAAGGTAATATTTGTTTATATTTATAGATCTGTTTTATTTGACAGAGCTCTCTATCCTCAGTGTCTACATGATGGACTCACTCTGAACTGTGTCACTAGATGTTAGGTGTGATACTGGGAACACTGGGCAGGATGCCGGTTTTAATTTCCTGTCTAACTGGATTCATCACTCAGGAATGTTTGACCTCTGTACTGACGGTACTGAGGAGAGAGAAAGCGACTCTAACTCTGTTAATTGTGGCGACACTCATTAACAATTCCAGAAATATCTGCTGTAGATGTGAACTGGTCCAGGATTACTCATCTAACTTTAGGAACATTTGGTCAAACACAAAATACATCAGTCTATCATATCAGTGAACACTCTCTATTATGTTGTTCTTCTGCCCTCTACTGTTTGTTTTTAATAATCAAGGTTGAGTGAATTTACAGTTTAAAAGCTGCTTCCTCAGATCTTTGAACACATTTGGTGGAAACTCATTGAAAAAGACAGTGAAGCTGGTAATAATAATAATAATAATAATAATAATAATAATAATAATAATAATAATAATAATAATAATAATAATAATAATAATAATAATAATAATAATAATAATAATAATAATAATAATATATTGATATTATTATCTTTAATTATTATTATTATTATTATTGTTGTTGTTAGTAATTTTTTTTAATGATGATGTCAGCATCAGTCTTTTGGAACAACCCATTTTGGAACAAACCTACCAGACATTGATCACACAGCGGTCCAGTTGCCAAACGGTCACATTCACAGCTGCCTGTCTGCTGATTACATGACCCAATGCTTCCCAAAACATGACACCTGCACACTATAAAACACACAAGTTTTTTGTTATAGAATCTTACTGTTGTGTATTTACAAAAAGACTTCAGGTCCCCACCTTGACACCCAGCCGGGTTTTCTTGTCTCAGACTGAAGAAGCCGTATTTGCAGCGATCACAACGTTGACCATCCACGTTCTCTTTACAGATACATTGACCTGTGACGGGGTCACACAGGCCGCCGCCCTGAGAACCGACCGGGTCGCAGTCACATGCTAAAGGACGGTTAGATATCAATGATCAAGTGAAGAGTAATTATTAACACAGATCAGACTGAAAACTGGAAACCTACGTATGCAAGCATGCGGGTCGTCCGTTGATCTCAGTGGATCCTGATAAAGGAAAGGTCGACATCGTTCACACTGAGGCCCCGTCCTGTCATGGCGACAGTCTTCGCACACTCCGCCACTGACACCACCGGTGGCTTCAAACTGAGCGGCGTCAAAGTGACAGGAGTCTGAGTGACCGTGGCAGTTACATCCTGAGAGAGAAAGACCAACAAAGACTCAATGAAAAGTTCAAATGGGGTGGAGAAGAAGTAAGAATCATCAATCAGACGGACAAGAACAAAACAATTTAGTCAGTGAGACAAAAACCTTTTTGATTTGGTAAAAATCAAATTGAACTCTTTGATCATCTGTTCAAACATCCATGTGAATTTTTTATATTCCACCGTAAAGAAACACAAGACTGTCCAGGTTATGTTTTATATCGAAGTGAGGATGAAAATATTTTGTACTCCTGCAGATGTCGGCTGAATTTTCTCCTCCGGGCCTCCAGGGGGAGTCGTGGTGAAAGTCCAGACATCTGTCGCAGTTCTCTCCAGCTGTGTTGTGTTGGCAGACACACCGGCCATGAACCTGAAGTAAAAATACCAACACTTCATCGTACAGAAATACAAAAATGTGAGAGCATTTCTGTATATTTTATTTCTCGTTAAATCACATGACTGTGTCACAGGAAACAGCAGGTCTGAGCAGATCTTCAGAAGCCCCTTTCTGGTGCGTACCATGCCCTCCTGGGTGAAGACGTCCCCCCGTTCCCGGTCCACAGGTGTGCACTGGATGGCGTGTCCATTACAGAAGCAGCTGCCTTGGACCACCATGCTGTAAAGAGCATAGTAATATTTGTCCTGAGGATTCCGCCGCCGTCGACTCAGCAGCGTGTCGCCCAGCGTGAACAGACGAGTGAAGTTCACACGGATGTTTGTCACGGTGATCAGTTCTGAAGATGAAACACAAGTGTTGACATCGATCTGGATCATAAATTATATGAGAATATATGTGTGTGTATGTGTGTGTGTGTGTGTGTGTGTGTGTGTGTGTGTGTGTGTGTGTGTGTGTGTGTGTCAGAGAGTGAGATGCTCTGAGGTCACCTGACCTTGGATGTTGCGTGCGTACGGGTTTTCGATTTCAAATATGGGATCCAATGCTTTCAGCACCACCTGGTGGACAAACAATGAATTACCTCGTGAATTTAATATACTGTATTTAAAAACTCATTATGACAAAATAGCCATGGCTTAAAAATAATAGTATTACAAAGCTATAAAACTGAAAAGAAGTTAGTCTAGTGTTCCAGCAGTGGAATGCAGTACCTCTCCATCAGTTGATGGATCTGATCCTGAGTATCTGCTGTCACAGACCACGTCATCGATGCTATCAGCCGGCTGATTGGACACTGAAGGGAAGTGAAGTGAACAATCTTCTGCGAAATATCGAAAAACCTTCCAACTTTGTCCAAAATCCTTGGAACGCTCCACCAACATGGCTGCTGGACGGAAACTCTACAGCAAAAGAGGTGACATCACTGGACTACTGGTACTCCCAGAATCAAGTACTGGGGTGGTAGTAGTACGTATTCATATAAAGAAATACTTTAATTCTATTAACATTAATAGCAGTAATGATAGTGATAGTGAAGTAGTGATAGTGACACCTGTGGTGGTAGCAGTGTTCATAGCAGCGTTAGCTACTCCAAGACCCTGTTGATCTCAACTGACAAACATAGCTCAATATGAATGGACCAATCAGAGCAGAGGAGTAAGTTAACGTGAGGTTTAATTGGACAACAAAATCAGTGCATGCTTACCTTGAAGGTGAGAACCAGATGACTAAACTGGAACACCGTCTCCAGATCCAGCCTGATGCTGACCTGATGAACACCTGTAGAGAGTCACACAGGTGAGAAACACACAGGTGAGAAACACACAGGTGAGAAACACACAGGTAAGAAACACACAGGTGAGAAACACACAGGTGAGAAACATACAGGTCAGGAACACACAGGTGACAAACACACAGGTGACAAACACACAGGTGAGAAACATACAGGTGAGGAACACACAGGTGACAAACACACAGGTGACAAACACACAGGTGTGAGTCACACAGGTGAGATCGACAGGTGAGAGGTACACAGGTGGGAATTACACAGGTGATCGTCACATTGAGTGACTTAATATTACAAATTATTTTATATATATGTATATTATTGATTATATTGCTAATTAATAAAATATTGATTTACCTACATCAAATAGAGACAGTTTTAACCTCATGGTATTTTAAACTCACCGTTCTCAGACTGCCACCACTTCATTTTCCTCTGAGGGTCAAAGGTTGTGATGGCGTTCTCGATTTGGTGGCTGTTTGGGTTGGAGTAGGGATTGTACGGCAGCCGCGAGTCACATATGAAGCATTTTTGCTCCTCCTGATGGACGACAAAAATTAATCACATTAAACTGAGGCAAACATCTAGAATCAGATCTGATGGATCAAAATATTTTTAGCGATTACCCACAAAATGGAAACGAGCAGTTGAGATAATGGAGTTTACAATTTTAAAATATTCTAATCAGCGTTTCTTACCTTTACGGTACAGATAATACTTCACTTTCATTGTTTTAATAGTGTAAAGAAGTAAATGTGGCAGAAAATATGAAGAAGAGCCTGCATCTACCAAATCAAATCAAGGTTAATAAAACGTTTTACATGTCTGGAATGTGTCTCCGAGAGGAGAAGGTTAAGAGAGGAGAGATGTCGGGGAGAAAAAAGGCAGGAATGAGCAAAAGAATTAATTCCTGAGGGTGGAGAGCGGAGCGTCTTATAATAAAGTGACGGATCAGAACATGTTGGAGTATGGAAGTAAGAGGGCGAGCCAGAAACACGTCAATCAGCCAGAACAGAGGATTAAGCAGAGCGGAGAACTGTGCAGGCCCGAGGGTGAGGTAATGTTCATCAATATGGATCAATACCAATAACTAATGAACCACAGAGGAAGACTTGTATCAGATGTATAGTTTGATCTTTAGCAATGAAAAATTAGTGTCACAGCATGACCTCTGACCTCCAGGTATCCGATGATGCAATAATTTTGTGGTCCATCCAGACCGCAGGTGGACGAGGCCGACAGCTGAGCAGCTCGACCCACCATCAGGTCCCCTAGGTGGGGGCTGCAGGAGCCATCGGGACACTGGAGGTCCTGGAGGTTCTGGAGCTGAGCTGCTGGAAGAAAGACTTCAGAGGGAGAGATGAGAGTAAAAAGTTCTGGAAGTAAAGACAAAGACTTTATACTTTTATCTCAATGGAAACTTCAAAAATGAAGCACGTTGGCATCACAAACATGTGATGTGTGAGGGACACGCCCACAGCCGCACCTACAAATGAAATGCTTCAGTTCCTCCTCGAGTTTGACCTCATGCATTCATGGCAGTGTTTTGCACTGGTGCATGAAACGTCCCTCAAGGTGTGGATGAAGGGTGAGACTGAGGGACGGGAACGCATGCTCTGATTGGTCCGTGACAGATTCAACGAAGCATCAAAGATCGCAAGAGAACAACGAATGCTAAAAAGAAGAGCCGCTATCAGAGCAGAACACATTTGATGATGGAAGGATGGACGGATGATAGCAGCTGGTGCCAAACTGATGGGGCAGGGATATCATAAATACAAAGCAAAGTTAATGGGATGCTGATGATTACTCCAGTAATTAGTCAAATTCTCAAAGGGAGCCCGATGTCTTGCTGAACCTCATTTCTTTACATTGAGATCCACTCAGAGTTCATTGAGAGGAGAAACAAGTGGAAAAATCCTTGAACAAGTGATCACACGTCTACGACGGAGCGATGCAACGCAGCTCCAGAGTGTTCCATCAGCACGCCTGATCCATCCCACCTGGATCAATACACCTCCACCCCACCTTCATCTCCTTCCAACTCACCGGTGATGATGAAGATGATGAAGATCATGGTGGGATATGTCTGACGCCCCCCTGTTGAAACACATGAAGAGGTGATCAATGTAGATTATTGTGAGTGACTCCAGACTAATCTGCAGGATTCACATTCAAACACAGCCTTAATCTGTACTCACAGTGTTAGCGTGTGGCTAACCGCCGGGGCTTACATGATAAAACACGTTCAAAGATCAGACACAAGAGTTTTAATCTAACATGATAGATTATGATCAGTCTGACTGGGTCTGAAGGGGGTCTGAGGCTCTGGTGGTCCAAGAGGGATTCTGGGTGTTGTTGTTTTTTTAAAGATATGAAGACTTTCTAACCTCTGGACTACTGGACTCCAGAGTTTCCAGACTTTCACACCTGAGCACTCCCGGGTCTAGAAATCTAGACCTCCAGACCCTTAGAAATCTGACCGGTATGCTCAATTTAAAGACCCATAGCCCCCCAAGACCTCCAGATTTAAAAACAACAAGACCTCCGAACCTAAGATTCAAAGACCAAATAACACAAGACTTAAGGACATGAAAACTTGAGATAACTTAAATGTCCAGAACTCCAGACCCTTGAGATAAATAGATCCAGGTTTTAATCTCCTCTTGAATATCTTTTATTTTGCAGGGTCACTATCCCAAATTTTATCTTAAATAATTCCAGATTTCTATAACTTTTCTGCAGAGGGACATAGACTAGCATCCCTGTTTGGTTTCTGTGACTCTGGTTTAAACATGAATCTGGCTGTGGTGTAAAAGCATACCTCTAATCACCACTGATTATCACTATAATTAAAGAACTGCTGCTTTTCCCGAGTACTTTATGTACCTCAATCATTTGATTTGTTTTATAATGAGCAGGTTTGTCTGAGATATGAGGTTAGAAAATGAGAGTGTGGCTCACAGAGCAGCACAAACAGCTTAATTCCTACCTGAGTTGTGTTTAAACTGCATAGCTGAGGTTTTTGTTCTGGTAGGTATGAAAACCAGGTGAAAGAGGGTTTGTTTCCTCTGAAGCTTAACTGTTCATCCACATCAGAAAACGTGTCGACCTTTCAGGTTTTATCTGTTCATACGTTACGAGATGGGAGCCTCATCATCAGAAGGGTGAGAGTGTGGAGTGACTTTTTATAGAAACACATTAAGCTGTCATTTAATTAATGAAGGTAAAAAATCCCAGGAGAATTGAAATGAGCAAACATGATTGTTTAAATCAGCTGTGAAATGCAGCAGAAAATAAAATTCAAGTTCAATATAAGATTAATTAATATCATTCATAAATAAAACTTCATAAAAAATGGTTCCATAGAGACAAAATCTAAAAATGTAAATACAGTGAAATTTAAACGGTTTCAGAAAAGAAATCGATCAGATATGAAAAAGTTATTCAGTCCCATAACAACCAATATTTTTTGGTTGCATCGTTTAGCTTTGAGTGACTGATGATTGGCAGCTACACAACCGGTAACTTGCAGGAGCAGCAGGTAATGGGTTCGGTTCAGATTTTACAGTACAAGATCATTCATATATGATTTGTGCCTCGCAGTTTAGAATCTGGAAAAAATATCAAATCAGTTTCAGTCACATCCCAGTCAAGTTAGTGTCAGAAGACCTGAAAATCTCAAATCATCACCAGAACAAACACGTTTATCTCTTGTTAAAATACAAAACTGAACCCCAACAGGTTTTTTGTTATTGGATGTTTTTAGAAAGAGAGTGAATGTCAGCCTACCTGCCTCTGCTGCCACACTGAAAGAATGAACAGACCTGGGCAGGTAAGAGCAGAACTGACACAAACATAGCCTCAGGCTGCTCAAATCAATGAGAGACAGAGAGAGAGAGAGAGAGAGAGAGAGAGAGAGAGAGAGAGAGAGAGAGAGAGAGAGAGAGAGAGAGACAGAGAGAGAGACAGAGAGAGAGAGAGAGAGAGAGAGAGAGAGAGAGAGAGAGAGAGAGAGAGAGAGAGAGAGAGAGAGAGAGAGAGAGAGATGGGTTCATTTTACTTGAAAATAAATAACTTCAAAAAGGGCTTTTTTTTGTATTTAGTGACAGCAAACAAACAGTAGGGGGAAGGTTTTGGGTTCTTTCCCACCTGACAGATACAGACCTGCCATTCAGGACATCTCCCGCCCAATGAGGAGCTGGGATCAGGACCTTTCAACAACAGGAACAGGAACATTAGTTTAGTTTTTATCTGTATTTGTGCCATTTATTCCATTTTCAGTCTTTTAATTGTTAGTTTTTTTCAGGCTTCCTTGTATTTTCCTTTACCATACATTCACTTGTTTTGTATTTTGTTATCTCATGAGTTAAGGGTTAAAATTTGGGTTTACTGATGGTCCACACATTTTTGTTGTATTTTTGCAAATACATGGAAAAACTGCATTACTGTATAATTTATTTCGAGTTTTTACTTACCGTAAGTATCTACACCATAGTTAAAAGTAAACATCTTGCAGTGAAAGCATAGCTGTGAAAACGTGTCTTATAATCACTCAGAATGGTAAGCATACTTTGTGGTAAGATTTGTTTACACTGGTTTTAATCCGGGATGTGCTGGCGACGTGTCTGGGGACTAGCCAGTCTCTCACCCATAGCCAGCTGGGATAGGCTTCAGCAACACCCGTGACCCGTGATGATTACAGTACTGCAGTCTTGTCTTCAAGAGAATGGATGGGTGGCTGGTTTTAATCTTGATTTATTTGAATATACCATTCGGAATGTAGTTACTCCATTGTACTCTGAGGCAGCAGTAGCTCTCCATTACTTGCTTGTGGCCCTGTGACTGTGTGTGTGTGTGTGTGCGTGCGTGCGTGTGTGTGTGTGTGTGCGTGTGTGCGTGCATGTGTATGTGCTCCAGCTTGTATATGTTTTATATATATGTATATATATAAGAAGATTTGTCATATTTTTTCATGAGCATTCCCCCAGATACTTAGCTCTGCTGCTCACAACATAAATGTATTTTCCCTACAAGTGTGGCATAATTTTAAATGGGACTAAACAGATTTTCCAACTATATAAAACTTATTTGCAAATACATTGTTACAAAAAAGAATTAATCTACCACAAAACACGTTTCCTTACTTTTTCTGTTATGTTTATATTGAGTGTAAAACGAATTTCCCCACGGGGATAGTTTTTTATGAACCATGTAATTCTTCCCATGACCACATGGAGTCACTGTTGGTACGACAATGATAATAATAAACCTACAGTACTGTAGTCCAAATGCTAACAGCCCGTCGAGATTTTTTCCATCCAACAAATAAATCTTATGAGAAAATAAAAATAAGCTGAATATAAAACAGGGTAAATAACCGGTTGGAACGTAAAACCGAGCTGTTTTTGCTGGTCAAAGCTGCTCTTGAGGCTGAGTTCAGACCTACGCCCGCCTCCAACTCTACACCCGCGCAAAGAATTCTGGGAAACAGAGTCCACGCTCTAAATAATTCAAGCCCCGTTCTGCCTCAGTCTCTTCCACCGCTAACAACATGCCGGCCGTTCATCACAAACTGCTCCTGGAGGACGCCCTACAGGACAGCCCTCAGGTAGGCCTGTGTAGGTTTTACCCCATTAAGGACACGTTTAAAAGCGCTACGAAACACATACGTTAGCATACTAGCTACGTGTTGGTGTTGTTTTTACGGAGCTCGTCATTCAGCTCATCTGTCAGAGGTGCTAGCCTGCTGCACAACCAGCCTCAAACCTGTGCGACCACCACAGCTCAACCCCAACACATCCAGCGGGCTGTCGGTGATTACAAATGTCGTGTGGAGGTAGATTTCGGAACCAAAATATAAACTGGAGCCGAACCGGGCCTGATTGGCTGCCAAAGGGAGGGTTTCCATTATCGGACGAGCTCCTGACTGAGTAGTGATCAAACCCCGGAGCGACCACCGGGGTGTGCTCCCTGCTAGTAATAACAAATAATAGTAATAACGGTGTTTGTTATTACTGAACCCGTTTGTTATTCACAAGTAATACATGTTCTGCTGTCTGTTGCATCACCCTGTTCTCACACAGGGTTCTGATTTATTCATGGTTCTGCTGAAGTTCCTCCCACCCGGAGGTTCGCCCCCCCCCCCCCAATGCAATATGCAAAGTGCACCTTATCCCAACCACAGAGAAGAATAGCGTCTTCATTCGGGAAGCTGGTTTATTATTATTAGAGTGGAAACAGACTTCAGCCAATGGGCGTGTTCCTCTAACGCCTCTGCATTGCTGCACCTGTGGACAGACGCGCCTCCGTCCAGTTTGCATAGCCAGCCCGCCACAGGTGAAGCTCAGGCTCTACCTGTGTGGGTTGTTTTTCATAGGTCACGATTCAGGCCGGTTGCTCTTCAAGGAATGGCTGATCAGGCCTCGGCTGTTCCTCCTCCTGTTGATGGAAAGTCTGAGACAGTTTCTTCATCCTTCAGACATTCATTGAGTTTCACAACAAAAGATCTAAACAGGAAGGGGACTTGTTTACATAAAAAAATACCACAAGAGCAGCTCATAAAGTGTCCACATCTCCAGAGGTGACAGAATTTGATGAAAATTTTTTTAATTCTTCTTGAAGATGGAGTCTGTAGCCGCCAAGTTATCAGTGATAACATTCCTGATAAAACTACCTAATAATTCATTTGAATGTTTACTGAGGTTCAGAGGTGGAGAGATAATTACTGATCATTATGACCTGTTTCCTTTATAGTAGGTACTACATGAATGTGTCCACATGTGGGGGCAAAAAATATTTTCTTCAATTTGTCTGGAATATTTATCACACTGTTTTCATCATCATGAATGTCTAAAGCTAAATTCTTGGTTAGGAGGTAGTACTGGCCCAATACGAATATTGTAATACAGTTATTGCCTCAACTACCTTTATATTCATCTTTTAATCAATGTAATTTCCCCACGTATAACGAAATGGTTTATTTCTTTCTGTCTCAGCTGACATTATGTCAGGAGAAGAGTTGACAGCCTGCCAGTAGAATACAACACTGCCTCCTAGCTGTGGGAGGTTAAACAACACTAAAGCAGTCAGCCACAGTTCTACATCAGAATACAGAACGGCTTTAAACACAAACATTTGGTTGTCTTCTATTAATAAAAAAACCCATTGATGTTACAAGTCATCACAACACCCTGTTATCTGGATTCTCTGTCTTATTTGCTCGTTGTGTATTAACACGTCACGTAGTCCTACAGTGTAAATAACGGGGGTTGAAACATATCCTTAAATAGTTAATCAACATTTGATTAAGCAATCCAGTGATTCTCTCATCTGTCCATCCTGTGGTGATTTTTACTGTGAGCTCACGGTGACGTTCTGTACCACAGACTCGCTCTCTGCTCAGCGTGTTTGAGGAAGATGCTGGGATGCTCACCAACTACACCAACCAGCTGCACCAGTCGCTGCAGCGAGTGTTTGGAGCGCAGGTACCAAAAGCATCAGCGACGGCGATCAGTTAGACTATTTGTACTGCGTGTTTTAAACTGTTTTCACTCTGACATCTGACCTTTGGTGTCCATCGACCAGTTAGCCCCAAACGAACCCTTTCATTCTTTGCCTTTATCTGCCCACAGAGTGAGATGGGATTGGCCACTGAGCAGCTCTCACAGCAGCTCCTGGAGTACGAGAAGAAGGTTAGTAAAACCATCACAGTCATGGAAGAGGATGGTGGGATCCAGAATCGGCTGAAGCTAGCCAGTTAGCATCTACATTAATAGATCTCTGCACAAAAACAGACATTTTTGACATTTTTGTCTTCAGTCTGTTAATGATGGTTTGATATTTAGAATATTTTAATGCATGAATATGAAAAACAAGGAAAGTGAAGCGCTGCTCTTTGCAGTAAGAAAGATGGAAGTTATTCTGACCTCTTGAGTGTTGCTGCAGGTAAACAATTCCTGTAACTCTGCTGAAGGCTCCGATAGCAACAGTAAACAGAAGATCGTCGGGTCACACCCAGCAGGATTGGCCTTTTCTGACTGACTGAGAATCTTTGAATCATAACTGTCATTGGCTTCAGGTTCACATAGCAAAGAACCGCTAAAGAGAACCGGTAACTTTATTCAAACAGCAGCGTAATTAAAGGAGCAGTCCTCTCAAAAATCAAAGCTAAAAATGGAAGTTTTCATTGCAAACTAGCATTACTTCCTGCTAAACACCTGAGGAAGAAAGAGACTGGTTTTAAAGAACACATTGAAAGACTTCACACAGTAAAACCTCCAGAAAGTGAAAATGATTGTAAAAGACTTTATTTGTACACTTCTCAAGCAGAAGTCCTCGCTGTCATCTCAAAGCTAAAGCTGTTAGCTGAATCTACGTCTTCATTTAACTTCAATCTGTTTCCCTTCTCTCTAGAACTTCGCCCTTGGAAAAGGTGATGAAGAGGTCATCTCCACGCTGCAGAACTTTGCCAAAACTGTAGGAGAGGTGAGGCCCGCCTGTTTGCTGGTAATGATGATGAAGCTGAGTGTTTGAGCCTTCATCCTGTCATAAACCTTTGCTCCTCTGTGCTCCTGCTGGAACCAGCTGATGGTGTTGTAGCTCAGAGGTTAGCAGTGAGGTGGATATGATGTCACATGGAAGGATGGATGGAGGAGGGATGTGGGTAAAACACACATTGGGCTGTGGGGGTCCTGAAGGCAGTCGGGACTCAAAGACAGGACACGTGTGACTTTCATCAGAGAGGACGTCGTCCCTTGTGTAGACGCTGGTTAGCAGGAAGTGGGATTAGCTTGTGGTTGTAACATGAACTCCTGTTTTAGCAGCTTTGTATTTTCATGCTGGAGGAATCAGAGTAACAGGAACTTCAGAGCTGCTCTGTTTGTTTTCCTGTCTGTGACATTTTAGTGTGGTATAATTTGTTTGTCTGTTGTGTGCAGCTGAACTCGCTCCACTCTGAGCTGGCCAATCAGATGGCTGATAGCATGGTGTTCCCACTAATCCAGTTCAGAGAGAAAGACCTCACAGGTACAAACAAACACACACACCTGCACTACATTGGATTAAGTATCGAGAATAATCACAAAACAAGATGAGCTAACGTTAGCCGCAGCTTCCCTCGCAGTTAGCGGACAATCAGTACTTGGTGACTCCTAAAGAAGCTAAGCTAATGTTAGCGTGAGCAACTATCGGACACTATAGAAGTTAACTCTGGGTCAGTGAACATGTATACAACAGAACGTGCTTCTACATGCTAGCTAGAAGCTAACTGTTCTGCAGAGATCAGATCTTTTTAAATCCCTCTGTAATAAATCATTTGTCTGCTGTGACTGTTTATCTGTTATTTAACATGTTCTTCATCTACCTCTAGATGTTTTAACTTTTCTTCCTGGTGAATTGCTTGTTTCAGAGATCAGCACGCTGAAGGAAATACATGGCATCGCCACTGACGGTGAGAACTAAAGCCGACGCTTCAGAAACGAATGACTTCCTGCAGTTTTTCTGATCCTCCTGTCGCCTCCTGCAGAACACGAGGCGTCGATGGTGAAATACAGCCGTCTGCCGAAGAAGAAGGAGAACGAGAAGGTAGAGGGATGAAGAGCTTTTAGCTGGGCCATCATGGCCCCAAACAGTTGCTGCTCCTTTTTGTTTGTCTTAGGTTTACATAGGTGGGGCAGGAGTGTGTGTGTGTACAGCTTGTGTAGGACGTGTGTGTCGATGTGTATTTGCATGCTAACCCCTCCTGTGTGGACAGCTGAAGTCAGATTTGGTGAAGGAGGTGGCCTACACCCGCAGGAAGCAGCACCAGGCCTCGCTGCAGTACTACTGCGCCCTCAACGCCCTGCAGTACCGCAAGAGGATAGCCATGCTGGAGCCCATGCTAGGCTACACCCAGGCACAGGTGGGGGGGGGGCAAAAGCAGTTATTATTGGTGGATAAGAAGGGGGATTAACTGATGCTAAGAGTCCTGGTTGGCTGCAGTCATAAAGGTGCGACTGTCACAATAAAGACTGTTTCTGATCTCAGATCAGCTTCTTCAAGAAAGGCATCGAGTTGGTGTCAAAGAAGATGGATAACTTCCTGTCCTCCGTGTCCAACATGACACAAAAGTAAAGCCTCATCATGTAATATAAAACGCAACAGCTTTTATTGTGTGATGAACATTTTACTGATGGTTTCTCCTCCTGTCCAGCATCCAGGCCCAGCTGGACGCCGAGGCGGAGAGCATGCGTGTGTCCCAGAGGGAGCTCCTGTCGGTGGAGGACGCCGTCTACATGCCAGATAAAGACACGGAGCCCGTCAACCGCACGTTGATCCAGAAGGCGGGTTACCTGAACATCAGGAAGTAAGATTGATCACACCGTCACCCGAGACTGAAGGGACGATTCCTCTTCCTGTCGGCCTGACGCTCCTCAAGGCGCCATAGTTTAAGTAGAAATAAATTCTACAAGCGTTTCATCCGTCCTCATTCTACATACACGCGTGACATTTTAATGTTTTGTAGGGAAGTGAAGTCAATCAATGTCCAGCCGTTGCATCAGGACCGCCTGTCACAAAAACCAAACGGCGGAGGGAAAGCTTTCTGCTTGTCTTGCTGAAGTTGCTCAAAATGCGTGAAGATGCAGTAAACAAACCGGCTGTCGCAGCAGACGGGTGGGGGTCAGGTGATCCGCTGACGGCGCACCCCAGTCAGCGGATCACAGAGTGATGTATGAGACAGGAAGCTGCTTAATGGGAGGGGGGCGGGAGGGGAGCAGGGTGGTGGAACTGCAGCGCAACCTGGATGTGATTTAGTGAAATGTCAGCGCTGTCAGAGTCTCTGCCTCGTCTTCGTCAGATTGACGGATGTCTGAAGCGAAGAAAAGGTTTCGCCCAACAGCAGCCGACAGACGTCCAGACGGTCTGATCAATATTCAGATGAAACAATCTGTTTGACACAAACTACACGAGTCGCCAGGTGATCGGTTACAGATCGGAGATCAGTGGTGTAGAAGTTTTAAGGGAATCCAGATGAAAGGACTGAGTTTGGACAAATTTTCTTGACATTTGTGATTAATTATTAATTGAACTTCAGCCCCAAAACTGAAAAAAACCTGTAAAGGCAGATTAATCCCAGATCAAGATGAATGGGGTTTTTTTTCCCCCCTTTTTTTGTCTGTATTTTAACTAAACGCGATCAGAGCAGACGAGCTGACTCTCATCCTCTGTGCTCCAGTAAAACAGGCCTGGTGACCACAGCCTGGGACCGGCTGTACTTCTTCACCCAGGGAGGGAACCTCATGTGTCAGCCCCGAGGGGCGGTGGCGGGGGGGATGGTGCTGGACTTGGACAACAGCTCCGTCATGGCTGTGGAGTGTGAAGACAGACGCTACTGTTTCCAGATCACCTCCCCTTCAGGCAAAAAGTACGTACATATAACAAACACAACAACAACAACAATAATAATAAAAAGCTTGGCTGAGACGTTTGTCTGCTGACGCCTGCAGGTCGATGATCCTACAGGCTGAGAGCAGGAGGGAATATGAGGAGGTAAGAATCTTCCTCGTTGATCGTTTAGTCATGTCTGATGAGTTTTAACGTCCGTCTGCGTTTGTTCCTCAGTGGATCTGCACAGTGAACAACATCTCCAGACAGATCTACCTGACAGACAACCCTGAGGTAACACTGCTCCACACACAAGTCAGACACCATCGTGACGTCCTGATTGAAGCGGGGGCTGCGATCGGCGATTGATGACTGGATTCATCAAACCCGCTTCAGCAGAAATGCTGAATAAAGCAGATTTAACTTTATCTGCTGACTAAGATATTTCATCTGGGGGAAATCCAGAATGTTCAGCCTCTTAGTAAACAATATGCAAACTATATTTTGTAGTCAATCTTTTAATGCATACTTTAAATGTATATTTACTTTATGAATTATATTTTAATTCTGGTTTTATATTCGACTCACCTGCTGATGTTTCAGGCTGTGGCCATCCGACTGAACCAAACCGCCATCCAGGCCGTCACCCCCATCACCAGCTTCGAGAAGAGACCTGAGGGCTCGCCGGACCCCGACAGGTGAGTCGACAAGCAGGAAACACCAGGAGCAGCAGGGAGAAACCCCTCCCTCCACCATACTCCTGTGTTCTTCTTCTGGTCCCATAGACCCCCCACCTCTTATGTTGCCATCCTGAATTAGAACATAACTCCTAACCAGCTAGCTAGCTGAAGACCTCTAGGGTTCCGCTTTAAGCTGACAACTCGTAGTCTCTTCCCAGAGCGAAGCCAGGAGGCGTCCTCGCTGCCAGTGGAGGTTCCCAGAAGACTGGGGCCCCCTCAGAACCAGAGGACCTGATCGCCCCCGGGACACCCATCCAGTTTGACATAATGCTTCCTGCATCAGAGTTCCAGGACCAGAACCGGGCCGGTGGGAGGTGAGTGTCTGTAAACCGTCTCCTTTCTGTTCTTGATGTCTCACCGCCGTCGCCTCATTGTTTCCTGCTTCCTGTCAGACGAACCAATCCCTTCGGAGAGACAGACGACGACTGTTCGACAGAAAGCGACGGTAATCACCACCTTCTTCTTCTAAACAATCTTCCTCCGTATGTCGTCTCGTGTGACGCCAACGCGTTTGTGTCCCTAGACTCCCTCCTGCAACAGGTGTTCGTCGTGCGTTTCCTGGGCTCCATGGCGGTGCGATGCAACAATCAGGAGGTGATCTACGAGGCCATGAGGCAGGTCCTCGCCGCGCGGGCCATCCACAACATCTTCAAGACCACAGAGTCGCACCTCATGGTGACCAGCAGCAGCCTCAGGTCAGGTTCAACACTGATCAAGGGAGTGGCGTCTGGCGCGTCGAAGCGGCGACATAACAATAGTCTATGTTCTGTCTCCACAGGTTGATTGACCCTCAGACTCAAGTCACCAGAATAAGTGTGAGTTTGATGAGTCTTTTTAATCCTCTCTCCCACCATGTTTTTAAAAGCTTCATCCTCTCCTGCTCTCCTCCCTCATCGCTCCTCTAGTTCCAGCTGGAGGAGGTGTGCCAGTTCGCCGCCCACCAGGAAAACGGGAGGCTGATGGGGCTCGTGGTGGAGGCCAGAGACTGGAGCGACGGTGATGAGGAGGGAGAGTCATCGTTCAGCGCCTTCGTCTTCGAGAGCAACACGGAGGGAGAAAAGGTTTTTAACGCCACATGTTTGTTCACAGAGGAGATGAACCGAAGAAAGAATGAAAAAACTAAAAAGTCTTTTCATTTTCACCCTCAGATCTGTTACACCGTCAGTTTGGCCAAAGACATCACAGAAGCTAAGAAGGTACAGCAGAAATAAAATCAGCTGTTTCTCCATGTAAATAAACGCTTTGGATGTTGTGTCAGCAGTAAATCATCAGAGTAATACTGCAAAGCTTTCGTTGTGGTTACTTCATTCAGTAACTGCAGGTGGACAGACCCTTCAGCTGGTGGAGGACATCCAATAATAAGAAAGTACAGTCTGTACTTCTCCTTGCTCCACTTCACCATTTCCCTCATTTATAGATCTGTCTGGTCCATTTCTGTCAATGCTGCCACCAGTTTGACATTAGTTAGGTGATGTTGGTGTCAGAAGATGATGGGAACTATATAAAGAAACAACTACCGATGTAAAATCAAACAAATGATTTCTAACTTGTCTGGACTCTCCTCCTTCAGGATCCAGAGGCTCTGGCCCAGCTGATGAAGAACATGCCTCTAACCAACGACGGGAAATTCCTGCTGCTGGAGCCCGAGACGGGCGACACGCCCGACGGGTCAGGACAAGAAGACCTGGAGTCTGAGGCCTAGTCGGGACGGACTCTGAAGGAGGAGCGGGGCCAGAGGCGAGGAGGCGTCCTAACACCCAACGTACCCCTGATGATGGTACCACATTAGCCAGTAGCTCACCTGTCTGCCTGCGTTACGTACAGGGTGTTAGCGGGTACGTTAGCATGGACCAAAAGGCTCATCTGGTTCCAGATCAGCTCTTCTGACTGGATCTGGTTTTACAGTAAAAGGGACTCCATGTGGGTCCCGACTCTGTTTGTCTTCTAATATCTCAGCTTGCTAACAGGAAGTGGGACCATTTATTCTTTTATGTCGTTTCACATGTTAACCTGTACGTGAGTTTCTAATGTGACTGGGTTGGCATGGCGACAACAGAAGTTATTGCACTATGAGGTCAGTGACCACTTGATGGCAACAGAAGCACTAACAGATTTTAAATTGGCTGTTTGGAGAGAAGTGACTTTTTGTTTGTTTGTTTGTGTTTCCACTGTGAGCTAAATCCTGACTAAATGCCCTCCTGAAACCATTTATGATCACATTAAATATTATTCTCCGATGCACAGTGAACGTCATGTTGCTGGGAGGTTTCAGAATCCACAAAACATTCCTGGAGCCTCAATCACATCGTTCCAGTTTAGATCTTTAGAAGATGGAGACTAGATTAAAAAATGTCAACGTTAAATGACTCCGTGTAGTGAAAAAAAACACGACAGACTTTTCAGAAGCTTCAGAATCTCACTAGACTTGAAAAGATGTTAATTACACATTTTATGAAACTGAACTCTGCAGCATCTAAACATGGGTACTTGTTTAGCAGAGCGCCCTCTGATGGTCGCCAGAGGAATAGCATGCAAACATGTTTTGAAAAGTTTATCATCATTTCTCATGAACAGCTTACAAGGAAAAAAAATCAAGCAGCGTTTTAACCCACCAAAAAACAAGAAATGAGCTGATCCAGACCTACTGCAAAAATACAGAGCTGCTTTATGGGTCAAAAAACCACTAAGAAAAATCTGCATTTTTAAAATTGGGAAAATGAAACCATCTTATAATATTGATTATTAGACGATGATAAGGCTTTGTGAAGCTCCAGGAGTGTTTGTCCTGAAAAGCTTTAGACCTCTTATGAGTTTGAGTAGATAAAAGAATCGACCTGCATTTCTGGGTGAACTGTTCCTTTAAGACGGTCCACACTGTCGGCTTTGAGGTGTTCAAATATCCTTAAGTTAAAAGTAAGCAGCCCTGTGTGTTGAAGCTTGTGTAAATAGTGATGTTAAAGGAGAGTCGGCGCATGATTTAATGTCCTGAAACCTTGAGCTGTAAAATATGAACTGATCAGACATCCTGGGTGTTTTATGTTCAAATCTGTTTGCTCAAACATGGAACTGATCGGAGTGATTGTCCGTCAGTCCTGATCTCAGCTGATCTGGACTAACCAAATAAGCCAAGATGACCTGTTGAGTTAAACCCACTGACCCAAACCAGGAGGAAGTTCTCCTCTCTGTAAAAATATGCTTGGATCAATTACCCATGAGGCGTTGCACTTCATTTGTCCTTTTCAAACCACTGTTAACATGTAAACTTTAATAAATAACTTTTTTTTGGTGAAATGAACATTTATCTTTCTTCAGAGGATCCAGAAGGTGAACATTAGAGAAAACGGATTTATTCAAGACTTTTTACATTTAAATATAACATGTAAAACTGAGGCACAAACAGAGGCGTTTCTTACATGATTTTGCATTTTGTCGTCTACATGATGCGACAGAACACAGGTTAGATGTGTTGGGACTGAAGCGATTAAATACACTTGTGTACTGGGTACTTCACCAGTACTCACACCAGTACTCGGATCAGGAGTCTTTGTAGTAGTTGTTGAAGTTGATGCGGAGGAGGAAGTCTTCCAGGTGAGGCTGGTAGCCTCTGTTCACCAGCTTGGTCACCACTGAGAACAGAGAAGAACTGACTATTAAAATCATGTCAACAGGTTTTTTATTAAATATTTACTTCATATACTTTCAGTATGTGAGCTGATTAAAATGGTAAATCCCATAATGCATCACAGCGCTGAAAACAGCAACTACACGAAGAAGACTGGAAAAAGCAGCTCTCAGTAGAAACTAAATAAACTTCATTTAAATGAACAGCGTCCTCACCTTTGAACAGGAAGTGAGAGTAATACTTGAAGGTGTTGTAGGACTGCTGCATGGCGATGAAACTGGGGTGCACTGCCTCCCCCTGCTGGCTGTCCCAGGGCTGTGCAGTCAGCTGAGCCCGAAACTTGAGGATGAGGCTGAAGATGCTGTGGATGATGTTCATGACCGGGGCCGCCTTCTCCGTCAGCAGACTCCTGAGGGGGCGAAAGAGCAGGGGTCAAGAGGTGACATGGTGGAGTTTAGGAGGTGACAGGACGGAGTTTAGCAGACGAACTCTTGGATGACTTTTCAGCTGGGATGAGTTCGACACAGGGAAGTCTAATTCCGACATCTTGCCCTGATTAAATCATTCAGCAGGTTCAGGAGTCGCCTCAGATCCAGCTGGAATATTAATCAGCTGGTCGAAAGGAGGTCGCATGAATTTATTATGAGGACAATCATTTTAACATCCTGAGCAGAATCTAAAGGAGTAAATTCTAATGGTGGTAACTGATGTACTCAGCGATTGTATTTGGTTAACTCCAGACTAAAAGCTGCTAAAACTGATTTTACTTGAAGACCTGAAGTTAAAATGCCAGAAAAATCTTCTGAAATGTTTCCCAAGGTAAGAAAAAAAAAATTTGAGTGTTGTTTATGGAACTATCTGCGCACTAGCAGTTCCCATCCCCACCTGAAGATGGCTCTGTTGAGGTAGTCTGCGTGGGTGCGGTGGATGGCGTCCAGATCGCTGGCGGTGGCCAGCTTGGTGGTGAACTCGCTCCAGGACACCTGCAGGATCTGGTTGGCGATGTAACCTTGGATCACCTTCACGAAATGCTGCATCTCGTGTCGGTAGAGCTGCAGCTGACGGAACTGCACCGAGCGTCCGGCACCCCTCACCAGTGCTGGAATGATTATATATTATAGATCAGGTCTAAACCGGTACCTCCAACAGACTTGGGGTTCATACCAGGAATGATCAGAAAATGTGGACATGTGATCAGGATCCGCATTGCTCCTCCGGTTCGTTAATTCTATCCCGGATAGATTACAGTGTGAACAGGATCGATACGCCCTAACCCAGCAGTGCTCAGAGTCTATAATAATCCTGTATAAATAAATCATAAAAGAATTTCAGCATTCTCCTCTGTCAATATTTCATAAGGCGCTGAAGCGGGAAAGAATGTGAATGTTCCTCCTCAGAGGGGGCGGAGTCCAGATCAGACGTTCTCACCTGTTCTCTTGAGGTGGAACCAGACCTCACGGAGGCTCCACACCATGTGTTTGAGCTGCAGCAGGAAGGAGAACAGACGGTTGTACTTGTTCATGCAGCTGTCTGTGATGATGATGTTCAGTGGCCAGTCCACCTGGGAGACGATGCGGAGGGAACAGAAAGCAGGCGCGTGAACCAGGGCGAGAAGGTGTGAGGGCGGGTGTGAAAGATAGAGAACAGGTAAAGGGTGAGAATGAGGGGAGGTGAGAATGATGGAGGAGGTGAGTGATCGATGCAGTTACGAGAAACGAGACACTTGCAGCATCACCGCACACGTCGTCCAATCAGCTACAAGCTTCAACTTCTCACGACCTGACGGGTTAAAATTGTCAAACACGACAGCTAATCCCGTTCACACTGCCGTGCCTCACCTTGTAGCGCAGCTCCAGACAGTTGAGGGAGTCGGGGGCGTGGGGGTGGAAGGTCTCCGGCAGGAAGCGCAGGGCGAAGGTGAAGTTGGCAGCGAGGGGCGTGTCCCCATGCAAACTGTACTGCAGGGCCTTCATGAGGATGGAGTTGAGGACCAGAGGGGTGAGCAGCTCACCGGGGGTCTGGCCACTCACCATCTGGGGGTGGGGTGGGGGGTGGGGGGTAAAAAAAAGCATGACCTAATGAATCAGATTAGAGTTTCCATTAATTGATTATCAGTGTGACTCTGAAGGAAGAAAGGGATGTCATCATGAGAAATAAACACAAGCTATTATCTCAGCCACCAATAGGGGGCAGTGTCCTGACTCCACCTATCCAATTTGAAGGCGTTTCACCTTCTCAAACAGCAGGTCGCTGAGCGACTGAGCGAACTCGCCGTCCTCCATCAGCAGGAAGTGACGAAGCGCCTCGAAGTGCCCCTCCACCCCCAGCTCCACGAAGAAGTAGTCCACCACCGCCTTGTTCACCAGAGACACGCTGAGGAGAGAAGGTGGAGGACAAGATGATGGGTTGGAAATGTTGCTGACTTTTGGAGACGACCGACGGCTCAGGGAATCTACCGGCACTTCATCGACAATGACTAAATCCTATTACTTTAAATTACTCCTCAGCAAATCACATTTAAGTAAGGGTGGGATTTAGGGAATGTTTTCTTCAGCTGGGAGGAGATAAAAATAGAGTAAAAAACCTCTAGAAAACTCTACAGCATCGCCTGAGTAGTGGATGAAAATGTGTTGATACAATTTAGAGCTAAGCCAGCGTTAAAAATACAAAAGTGTGTGCAGAGAAACACTCTTCACACAAAGAGCTGCAGGAACACTGGAGGGGAAGAACAACACGGAAAGAAGGAGGAAGATGAAGATGACGGTAAGAAAAGTGACGTCAGGGAGAAGTTTGTCATTAGAAATTAATGGAGATGTCAGACATGTGACCTGCACACAAAATGACACCTAAGAGTTTTCATCATTAGCATCAGATTAGCTTCAGATTAGCATCAGTTCAGATAAAAATGTATTGATGATTGTCTGATTGTTTGTTTTGCTAGTTTGGGAATTTCAAATTAGTGGTAATGTATTCTGTGTTAGCAGCCCCTTAAAGAAAGTGGTCATGTGACCAAGGCAAGCATCTCGACAAGCATCAGGAGTGACTCAGACAGATGTGGAGGAGAGAATACACTCATTTAAAACAAAACATTGTTCAGAATCAGATCATTATTGAACGGAAATATTATAAGTTCTATATTCTTTCTGTGTGGCCTGGTACCGGTCCACTGCCTGGGGGTTGGGGACCACTTCTGTAAACAACAACAAAGTTGGTGTGTTGACTCCCCCGAACAGACACTCACTGGGTGATGATGGGGGTTGTGACGGAGTGTTTGATCAGGACCGGCAGGGAGACCATCTCGCTGAGCTGGACGGCGGTGGTGTCCGTGGCCCTGCGGAGCGTGGGCTCCGTCGGGGGGCCCCAGGGGCCCCGCGTCACCGGCTTCAGCAGCTGGCACTCCGGGGACGCATCTGTGAGATGAAAGGAAATGTTTTTACGGAGGTTAGAGGATGTGAAATTTTTAATGATTTCTTTAGGTGGGGCTGATAGTCAGCTGTTTTGGTTTTAGTTAAAAAGGCTAAAACTTTAAACTTCACTGCTTTTCTTCATCTTTCTGATGCCATTGACATTCAGAAAACACAGAAGATTTGATTTATTTCTTCACCTCCCATGAAGAATGACTGATGGACAGTATTTAAAGATCACTTCACTGATATTGATCGTTTGGCCAATGGGAACAGAAATATTTTCTGTGTGGAACACCAAGTTGTGAGCTGTTGCAGTATTTTGTCCTTTCTCTACGCTCCATAAATAAAGATAAAGCTCCGGACTGATCAGTATGTGGTAAAGACATTCACCTACTCCTGATTGATTTCATGGAGGAGCCCTCATGAATACCAGGAGCATGACTGAACACACAAAGATGATGCTTTCCACCCAAATACAAAGACTTATGAAATATCACCACGTTCCACTCAACCCTCGCCGGCTGCTGACGGAGGAAATTTTTAACATACTCTGGAAATCAATCACTCCTGAACGTGTTTTAATCTACATGAAATCAGCATTTGGTTGCGTTTTTACATTGTCGGCGTGTGACAGGATGTTGTTGTGTTTATTTTGTCGGGCTAAACCAAATCCTCCCCATTGATAAGTAAAACCAGAGGAGGGATACAGATCCTTTGGTGTAAATTCAGCATAAAAGGCAAAATAGTCTACTTTTATTGATTTAATTTGTGAATGAAAGAGTTTGAAAGATGATGAATGATGATTTAGATAAAGTTTAAACTTCATGAAGGGAAATCAAGTTTGATTTTTCTGGCTTCGGGAAATAAACACTGAAATGAGTGAAATAAACCAAATGACTGAATTTATGAAAAATGACTGAAACGATTACTCAATGATTATTAACGAACTAGTTTTTTCACGTCTTACATGAAAACTTTTTTTCTTTTAGTCACTGAATTGAAAGGGAAGTACAGTATATTAGAAAACATCTCCATGAAGGTTTTCATGTTCAGATTGGTGTTGGTTCAGGTTTGCAAGCATTAATTCATGGCGCTGTTGAATTCTATTATTTACCAAACTAATAGACAAAATTTAAAAAAATGAGTGGACAAATACTAGAAACACCGAAATAAATTTAAATCAGTTCATTTTGGAGAATGAATGAACCACCATTGTGTTTGAAATCAAAATGCACTTGGTAAATGTGTCCTACTGACCCATCAGGGTGTAGCAGTCCTCGTAGTGCTCCACCTGGTACTGGGCTGACAAAGACAACAGATACTCCCGCTCACATTTCTCTGTGGGGGACAAACTGAAATTCTCAGTCCAGGACGTGGCAATCTCCACCAGCTGCTCAGCAGAGGCGTGCGGCTGGAAGCCTGCAGAGAGACGGAAATACATTACATCCATCAGTAGGTTCACTGACGTCTTCATCCGTTTGGACCAATGATCGCCATCAACAGCAGAAACTAAACAGCTCTTAATATGGCAAACAGACCTTCAATGGAGTAACTGTAATGAAGGGAAGAAGAGAACAAACACAGCTCTCTTCTCTCCTCACATTTTAATAAAATATAAAAGATTTCTCTCTACAACAACTCATTTTATTAGATCATCTCCTGCAGGGAATGCTCTCCTACATTACCTTCAGTCGCCTGTTGATTTCCATCCACTATGCCCTTCACCACACACCCCACTCCAAGTGAAGAGTCTGACGAGTGGCCATGAGCGCTGCCTGGTAGGGTGGAGGCTGGTGGCTCCGCCCCTAGCACCACACAACCCACCCCCAGCGTGGAGTCTGAGGAGTGACCGTGGGCGCTGCCGGGTAAAGGAGGGTGTTGGGGTTCATTTCCTGAAACTACACAACCCACGCCCAACGTGGAGTCGGAGGAGTGACCGTAGGCGCTGCCGGGTAAAGGAGGGTGTTGGGGTTCATTTCCTGAAACTACACAACCCACCCCCAGTGTGGAGTCTGAGGAGTGACCGTGGGCGCTGCCGGGTAAAGGAGGGTGTTGGGGTTCATTTCCTGAAACTACACAACCCACGCCCAACGTGGAGTCGGAGGAGTGACCGTGGGCGCTGCCGGGTAAAGGAGGGTGTTGGGGTTCACTTCCTGAAACTACACAACCCACGCCCAACGTGGAGTCGGAGGAGTGACCGTAGGCGCTGCCGGGTAAAGGGGGGTGTTGGGGTTCATTTCCTGAAACTACACAACCCACCTCCAGTGTGGAGTCTGAGGAGTGACCGTGGGCGCTGCCGGGTAAAGGAGGGTGTTGGGGTTCATTTCCTGAAACTACACAACCCACGCCCAACGTGGAGTCGGAGGAGTGACCGTGAGCGCTGCCGGGTAAAGGAGGGTGTTGGGGTTCATTTCCTGAAACTACACAACCCACCTCCAGTGTGGAGTCAGAGGAGTGACCGTGGGCGCTGCCGGGTAAAGAAAGCAGTTTGGGTTCATCTCCTGAAACCACACAACCCACCCCCAGCGTGGAATCAGAGGAGTGACCGTGGGCGTTGCCAGGCAGCGCAGAGGAGGTGGGTTCAGTTCCAGACACGACACAGCCCGTCTGAAGGATGCAGTCGGAGGCGTGGCCGTGTTTACTCCAGCGAGGTTTCTCCTCAGGCGCGTCAGACACAAACTCGCCCACTTTAATGTTGGCGTCAGAAGAATGGCCGTGGAGTCCAGCAGGCGGAAGCGGCGCAACAACATTCCAGACATTCTCTCCGACTTTAATGTGGGCGTCTGAGGGGTGACCACAAACACTGGAGGAGGGCAGACGAGCAACACCGTCAGACACGTCCTCCCCAATCATGTGTGAATCCAAGGCGTGTGCGTGGAGGTTTGGGGCAGGAGAATCGTGAACGTGAGCACCAGAGGAGGGAAGAGGAGCCTCTGGGTTCTGGTCTCTGATCCCGACGGGTAAATCCAAGACATGACTCTGGACTTTAGGAGGCGTTTCCTCAGATTTAAACTGTCCCACATGTGAGTGGACATCAGAGGGATCTCCATGGATACCAGCTGAAGGTTTGACAGTCAGTGAAAATGAATCCCCGTCTTTCATTTCTGCACCAGAGACACACGACAAAGAAACACTTCCAACATGATTCTGATGATCTGAAGCCGATGGTTCAGTACCCCCCGATTCGTTTCCACCTGCATCCGACCGCTGTCCCCCCTCCTGCTTGTTGGTGATGAAGCTCCTCCCATCTGTGAGCTGCTCTGAACCAATCGGGCTTGATCTAAACATGTTCTGGGGTTCCTCTGAGGTGGACAGGCCCAGAGCAAAGCTGGAGTTGGAAGCTTGGCCGAAAGCGCTGGCTTTGGGAAGACTCCTCTGAACTTGAGGGACATTCTCTCCTATGGTGATGTGAGAGAAAGAGGGGTGGTCCTGGATCACATGTGGGCGGGCCTGGCCTGTGATACCCTCAAGTGGACTAAAGGGGGCACTGAAGTCATAGTCTACCGGTTGTACAGCAGAACGCCCTTCAGGTAGGTCAGACCCGGTCTCCTGCAGGGCCTCGTCCACCTGCTGGCTGTCAGGATTTGTGTTTTCAGGGAGAAAATCTTTGATGATGACATCCTGGGAGGTTAGAGGGTTGAGGGGGGGCGAGGATGCTCCAGGTTGTTGGGTCTCAGCCGGATGCTGAGTGGGAAACTCCTGTGAAGACAGGAAACTAATGAGGCAACACACACCTCATAACAGCCTGATTACTACAAAACAAACAGGAGTTTGTGTAGAAACAGCGTGTCGTCGTACCGGCGCTGGCGGGACGTAGGGCGGTCCTGCACGGGGGGGTCTCTGCTGGCCTAGAGGGTATTTCTCCATCATGTCCTGGAAAGGAGTCATGAGAACTGACATTAACTTCCCATGAGCGCCGTAATGACAGTTTTTCTTTCCCTCACTGGTTTCTGTAAATGCTTAAAATGAAAGGACAAATCACTAGATAAAGATGACTAGATAATAATAAAATCTCTTTAGTTCAACTTGAACCAGCCCCCTCCTCCAAGTTTCAAGAACACCACAATTGACAACGCTCTGGAAAGCTAAACAAGCTCAACAAAAATGAAAAGCTGGTTCCACCTGTTCTTTCTGGACGACTACCCACATTTAAGGAGTTCTTTCTGATCTGCGTCCCACCCCTCCACACAGGTTTTTTGTATTCATGGTCCATGTTCTATCCTGCCACCAAGTTTGACTGAAATCTGTCCAGCAGTTGTAGTAATAGGAAGGAAAGTCTGTTTGAAACGGTGTGAACAATACAAACCATATAAATATGACCCATTTCTTTCTGATGGAGCTGCTTTCACATCCTGAATCAGAAACGGATCTGACTGCAGCTGATGTCAACGGTCTGATCAGAATATTGCTGCTTCCTGTCTCTCACTGGTTTGTCACAGAATGACAGGATAAAATATAAAAGGATGGATGTTTAATTTGCTTCACCTCCGTCTGCTGTCGGTCACGCGTGAAGAATTCAGCCCTGGCTTCGTCGAGTCTCATTCGTTGCACCCGCCACATGGCCCGCCTCTCTCTGCGGGCCGCCTCCTCTGATAGGCGGCTGTACTGAGCAATCAGCTCCTTCCTATGAGTCACATGATTTAAAGTCATTCATGGAGGATTTTATGCTGGTAATTTTCAAAATAACTGATTATTAATGAGTCATCTGCTGTGAAAAATTGCAAATAGCAAAAAATGTCCTTTATTCTTCAAATACTTTGTTTTTCTCCAGTTATTTAGGGATGACATTAGACGGTAGTAAATATTAATCTGTTCTATTTCCTAAATAAAAATGATTAAAAACCACAAGTAAATTATCAAGATTGTGGCTGATTAATTTTGTGATCAATTCATTCGTAAATGTGTCGTTGCTAATTAATACGGTTCCATCAGGAAGCAGGAAAACAGAAATAATGACTATTCTTCCTGAATGATTTTAAAACAAAGGATTTTACAAATCCTTTGTTTTAAAATCATCTGCAATAAAACCAAACTAATCATTTCATTTTTATTGACTAATTATCTCATGTATTGATGATCAGTGTCTTTTGATCACTTGAGTTTCTTTCGTGGAAACTTTTTTGTGTTAACTGACTTTTTTAATCACCATTACAAATTTGAAACATTTTACTTCTGATCGGAGCTGAACGATATGGATGACAGAAACCGACATAGAGAAAACTTGGTTATTGATTTGGATCAGATACTACTGATTAATCAGAGATTGATCAGACCTCGCTCTCTGCTCCAGCTGCTCCTCCAGAGCCTGAAGCCTCTTTTCTCGGTCTCTCAGCTCCCGAGCGAAGCTGAAGTCATCATCCTCCAGCTGCTTCCTGGCCGCATTTCTCCACTGGAGCCGACCACACACACACACACACACGCGCACACGCGCGCGGGCACACACACACACACACACACACACACACACACACACACAGTAGGGTCAGTCTTTTCGAAGCTACAGAATATAAACATCTGTTCGATATCAACTCTAGAATCACTGAATCAAACACGATTCACAGCTTCATTCATTCATTCCATTCTCAGATACACAGATCTTGTTGCTCTAAAACACACATTTTTTTATTTAACTGATCATGTGCACAACTTACTACACATTTACCCCGGTTAAACGACGACGTGATGTTCGGTGACAAAAATCCTAAATCATCAGACATAAACATTTAATGACTTTCTCCTCCAAGCTGTGTGTGAATGGGTTTTATTGTTTTTGGCTGACCTTACTGAAGGCAAATCCCCCCGTTCACACACTCCTCCCTCCCTCCTACCTCTTGCTCCTGGTCCAGGTGGTGTTTCAGCTCCTCAAAGCGCTCCCTCTTCCTGGCCTCCTCGGCCAGACGCTGCGACACCTGACGCCCTGCAGGAGCCAGAGAGGAGACGGTGGGAGATTTCACCTCCATGTAAAAACAAGCACACAACTACATTTATACACACAGAGAGCATGAGGCCAGGTTTAGCACCGCCTTCCTGAAAGTGAACACACATGATCTGAAGTCAGATCAGATTCACAGGCTGTCCTACAGGAGGTGGTACACAGCGCTCCTCCTGAAGAGAGACAGTTTCTAACCCATTTCTTAAATGTGTGTGTATATGTGTGTGTGTGTGTGTGTGTGTGTGTGTGTGTGTGTGTGTGTGTGTGTGTAGGCCACGAACCACGGATGCTCTCCAGGGTTTTGGCAGCCGACTCTCGAACCTGATTGATCAACTCCTGGCGTGCTGCTTCCACTCTCTGAGCCTTACAATCCAAAAACAGGAAGCATCATTAACAGAGATGGTCCTGCCTCACACCCCCCGCCCCCATCCCCCACCAGTCAGCCAAATTAACCAGGTTAGCACTAAATCAAGTGAATCAAGCCTCACACTCAGGCAGCACCCTTTTTTTTACTGCTCATTGCTTAACTCCTCAGTCCTGGAGGGTCAGCACCTCCGTCATGACCCAAATTATGAACACAGAACGAGGAGAAGCCCCCCCCCCCCAGCTCCTTTGGCTACAGGTCAGATTCCCCTTAGAGACCCTGATGGATCTAAAGCTGCATCTTTATTGTTTCACAAGTCACTGTGTAATTGAGCAAACCTCTTCCACCTCATTAATTATGTCTAGTGAGGCGTGGGCACGTTTGACCTTGTGGACCACGTCAGACGGAGGCTTTTAGGTTGGAGGCTGTAATTAACATCTTTTCACTTAAGACTCAAATCACTCATGGTCTGGGGGCTTCTGGGGGGTTGGATCAGGTCAAACGGGACGCATGGAGTCATTAAATGGATCTAAAAACTGGTCTACATCTTTTCTTGTTTGGAGACATGTCTGGTGGGCTCAGAAACTTTCCACAGAGTGGGGGTTAAGTAAAAATGACTTCTCTTTTTGGGTGATCTGGTCCTTTATATTAGCCTCTAGAATGAAATGGGATAAAAAGAACTAAAGCACACATTCGGGAACTTGGGTGTCAGTACCTGCTGCTCCCTGCTGATGGCGCTGTGCTTAGCGACCCTCTCCAGGCGTCCGCGGTAAACGGCACAGTCTCTCTCGATCTCCTCCACCTCCTGCAGGGAGAAGGTCACGGCGATACGAGGCACCGGCAGCTCCGACCAGCAGATGTAGTGCTGAGGAGAGAAAAATCTTTCACTGAATCGGATTGAAATGGACATTTTCCTTTCTATTAATTGACTTGTTAACAGATTGCTTTGGTTCCAGTACCTAGATAGAAGTGAGCTAATATTTTCACAGTTCTACCTAAAAAAAGACTCAAGTGAAGCAGAATTTCCCCTCATAATACGCCACATTAAATAGAACATTAGCAACGATGCTTCACTTTAGCATCGTTCGATCCATAAAGTCACATATGTTCACGTCCCCTGCAGTTTGTCCAGGAATAACTGAGCACCAGATTAGCATGAGGAGAAACCCTAGCTGTCGGATTAGAGGCTCTGGCTGCAGGTTAGGCAGGTGGAGTCATAAAAATGCATTGTGTCTGGTGATGGGGGGGGGGTCACATAAGGGAGAGGACATTAATACTGTTAGATTACAAAGAAATGCTTCACTGGGACTTTCATTTGTCTGGAAAGCTAAGCTGACTGTCATCACTGCAAATGAGGCTCCATTCACAGAGATAAACGCAGTCAGAGCTGGGAAGCTAATTCATAATGAAGGAAAGGTTTAGTGCACAACATAAATGGCTTCAGCGTGAGGCCAGACCAGTCAAGAAAATGATTAAAAATTAACAGTTAAATGGTTGTAATTCCTAAAAATACAATTTCCGTTGATTGAATAATCCTTCAAGTCATTTTTAGGCACAAATGTCTCTTACAGGTCGTATTTCGCTGCAAAAATTCTCCACTTGTTTGATCTAAATTCAGCATTTTTTTCCCGAAAGACACCAGAGTTTCTATATGTATTATGATTTTGCGCTCAGGCGTTAACTTGAGTTTTGTGATGACCTCATCACCATTTGAAGGTGATGATTCATCGTTTCATTCTGTTGTCATCACGCTTGGGCCGTCACAACGGAGGAAAGAATTCTAAAATGGAAGCCTTTGTTTTCAAAGTGGGACTGAGATCTGAACTGCAGCACAGGAGAATTCATCACAATACTGAAGAATGGGTATTGATGACGGTTCCAGCCCCTATATGTCATAGTATTGATTATTTGTCCCATTCCCTTTGGCCAGTATAGATTTCCCAATGAATGGAATCACTGCTGTGGCAGGACGATCACTGTGGAGTGGATTTAGAGGCTGACCGGAGCATCTCTGAACGTGTTAACAAGACAAACAGATCAAAAGAGGAAAAGTAAGAACTCATCAGCATCTTCACAGAACCTTCAGAGACTTAAACCCCCACCCATAAGGACGTGTGAATGGAGGAACCTGAGGGCAGCAGATCTTCAGGAGGTTGATGGTCTTCCCACAGACATAGACGTCATTGGCGATGTGTCTCAGGAACAGCGGCACGCAGTCCTCCACGTCCTTAGAGATCAGAGTGTATCCTTGGACCCAGAAGTGTTTGTCTGCAAAACATTCATTCAGAATAGTTTTTTTTTTTTTTTACAAAACCAGTGAAACACTCTCAATTCAAGCCGTCCTGGAGGATCGCTCCGGCTGCACTCGGTCTTAAAACTTTTCCTTATTAGTATGACTTACGGGGCATGGCAGGAACCTGGCCGCTTGAATTAACACTTGGAAATTGTTAGCGCTTAGCTCAGTGATCCCGAGCAAAAAGCATAAGAGAACGGGAACGCTGTGAGCCTCCAGCCTGAGGCTTGGCAGGAGAGCTCCGCCGCTGATTGCCTCCCCGGCTGGAGGACTTCGAGGAGAACAATGACATTTGTGTGTCCTCCAAAAAGCAGGAGCGAGGAGGTTCACTGCAGGAGTTGATGAGGTGTAGCAGATGAACAAATGAACCTCTGAGCCAGACAGAGCCGAGGTGATGGGCTGACCTTGGGGTGTTGTATGACACACAACGTTTGGACAAGCTTTAGTGATTACTATATGACTGTATTTATAGAGGCCTGTCGTGAACACAGAGCTGGGTTCAACCATGGTTTTATTATCGCTCTTCATTCCAACGCTAACCTGAAATGTTCACATCATATCTGACAAAATCTAACTGAAATAGTCAAATCTCAAAGAGGCCAACTTCTACAAAGGAAGCTCAGCTTCCCTATGATGTCACCGCCCATGAAGCATCAATCCCCTGATAGGCTGACTTTCATCATGTGACTCCTGGACCATGAAATGGTGTGGCGGTTTCTTACAGAGTTATTCAGAAATGCAAGAGCTCAAAGTTTGCTTGGTCATGAATGTAAATAGTATCAGTGTTCATGACGTCATGGACTAATCTACATATCGGGAGATGATCAAGTAACCTCACTGATGGAGGAATCCTCTACTGGCACCGTCTGAGCTGCGACAGATGACAGCATCTTCAAATCAAACAGTAAATAATAAACTCTATTAAATCTGCGCTCCTTCAGGAGAACAGACGGGTCTATTTATCTGCTCTGAAATGGTCGTTTCCTGCCGAGTCAACTCCTCTCCTCTCCTTCAAGGGACACGTCTTTAATTGGACAATAAAAATTAACTTGGCTCGTCCGGGTTTGTCGAGGGCAATCACAGGAAGAGAGACTAATTAATTTCAGAAACAGTTTGGGCGACTGAGGAGAATAAAGTGAGGCTTTCTGTTTGTTTGTCCCTGTAGGTTACTGGGGTAGGCATCCAATAATTCCATGACACCAGTTATAGAAACAAGGACGTTTCCAACCAGGCATAAAAGGTTCTGCTCTGGGCCGGCGCTTCATCTTAAGAACCTGCTGACTGTAGCCAAATGTTTTATGTGATACCGTGCTGCTTCCCTCACCTCTGAATCCCAGATACTCCTCGTTGACCTGGATCATGAACTCTCCATAAACGTCTCGAAACACGCCGCTGTACACCCAGTCGGACACGAAGCTGAGAGGAGCAGGAACAGGTTAGTGAACGGAGGAAGAGCGAGTCCGGCATGTCGGTGAGGAGTTCAGGGGTTCAACTCACCGTGTGTACGGCTCACAGCTGCTCTTCAGCAGTGACAGCAGGACCGGATAATTCTCGTTGCTGCAGTTACTCTGGGCTTCGTTGTACAGGTAGGACAGCAGTTTAACGCCCTGAGGAGACACGCGGCATCCAGCTGACACGCCATCTGATAGGTAGAACACTGGATGACACGCTGGAGATAAAGAGAACTCACCACAGGGAAGGTCGCCTGGCCCGGACCTGAAGGCCCATCCACACAGCACAGCTCTGACAGGTACCTGAGACCAGGAGATAGGAGAGGCGAGGCAATCTGATGGATCTATTCAAAACGTGACGACTGGATGACGTTTGAACTCAAATGAAAGAATTTAAAGATGGTTTAACAACAAAACAACAATCACTCCGAACCTAAACGCTGCTCCTGGTTTGTCACACCTCTTCATCTTGCAGAACACTGCCATGCTATTTAGAACCACACACCGGAGCAGTATTCCGTCACGGGCGGTTCACTCCGTGAAAATGAACAACAGCAGGATGCTAATTTAGAATATCAGTGTGAAAAAGGACCAGTGTGCTAAAAAGCCTCTGCAGCTCAGACCAAACATGTGATTTACAAGCCGAATGGAAATCAGAGAGGTAGCCAGGGTACGTTAGCGTTCACGCTGAGTGGGCGGGGTCACATCTGAACAGAGATGTCCACTCTCAGACATTAAAACCAGGTTGAAGTAGAAACAGCACCAACAGACTCCCCCCATCACTGTTGTGACGATTAAAGGCTTTGACCTCACCTTAGCTGGCGGCCTACTTTACGAAAGAGGAAGCTGATGGTCAGCAGGCTGAGGTTGGGGGGAGTGGTGAGAACACAAGCTCTGTAGTAATGCAGGTACCTCCGGAGACCACCTGTAAACGCCTGCAAAAAATAAAAAGACACACAACAACTGATATCAACCTGGAACCATCCTCCAAACAACTTCATGACGTAATTTCAGTTTTCTGAGACAGTGTTCCTACAAAGATGCTGTTTGCAAACACACACTCCTAAAACAACGAACACACACTCCTGAAACACGAACACACACTCCTGAAACACAAACATATGTACAGTAGTACCTCAACATACGAGTCATTTCAGATACATCAGCTAAGACCAGATCTCATTCTTTGCCACGTGTTGGCGGATGGATACAACATCAGCTGAGACCGGATCTCGTTTTTCCCAAGTCTTGGCGGATGGATACAACAATACATCTTACATCTTCTAAACAACTTCATGACGTAATTTCAGTTTCCTGAGGAAGTGTTCCTTACAAGCTCAGTCACGGAGCAGATTAAACTCGTATCTCGAGGTTCTACTGTATCTGAAACCCGAACGAACACACGTACCAGGAATGACAAACACATGTACCTGAAACACGAGGCCTTTTTTGTTGGCGCTCTGCAGACTGAAGCGGCTCAGCCTTAGGTAGTGGGTTCCATACTGGGCCAGCTCCCCCAGGAGGCGGGACACACTCTCTGGAGATGCTCCTGACACACACACACCAGGCCTGACATCAAACTGAATGCTCTGAGGACACACACAGAAACAGATGGCAGAGAATATATACACAAAAGTACAAACTAATAACAGCCAATAAAACAGCCTGCAGCCAGGATCCTCTCTGTAAAGCTATGATATTGAATTTTTGTTGAGGTTTGGAGTCACCTCCACGGTGCTTCCTGAAGGGTGGGGGCGTTATTACATTAAAACCACAATATATTATTAGTTTTCCTTTATGTTGACCTTCCTGTTGTTGTTTTATGAGAACAGGATACAGAGCTCCAAACAGGACTCCCCTGGGGGCAGAAAACAGAGACTATTCTGCATCCAGCAGAGACAAACTCACTTTAATAAACACGTCAACCAGCTGCTGCAACATTTCAGCACTGGATTCATCTGATGCAGTAATAATGTATTAGATTACAATAAAGCAAGCAGGTTAGGAACTCCATCTATGTTGTGAATACTGATTTTCTTCTGGAAACAATAAAGCAACAGATGAAATATCCTAAGGGCTTATTTGCTGCAGTAAGTAGAGCATAAACTGACTGTGATTTATAACGTCTACTGTATATCATCTACAATTTGCCAAAACTCAGGATTCATTTTTATCCTCACAACCTGACTGCTCACATTTCTGTGTAAGACAGTCTCATCACTTCCTGTTGGCTAACTTGGCTATCAACAGTCAAGGGTCGGGTTCAGGTCAAGTAAGGGGGTTGGGTTTTTTTTTCTCTTGGCAGGAACCTCCTGTCTGGGTTATTAAAAAAGAGGTGTATAAACTCTCACAGGTTGGCAGGAAGACGAGGGACTAGTGGTTTATGGAGAATTGGAGCTAAGCTAGCAATGTTTCATAGTACAGATTGAACACTGTTGTCATGGCAATTTCAGAAGGTTTTCTCATGACTTCAGTTTGGGGAATAAATTCATAAGTATTGCCAAGTCGTGAGTCATGTCACGTCATTGGGACAGACCCACGAACAACACATCAGAACTCTACAGACTCTGCTGATGGGTACCTGGTTGAGAGGGAAGGTGGTGGACGCCACCCCAATCAGGACGTTCAGGAGGTCGGTCACCAGCTGAGTCTGGGAATCTTGGGGCAGCGGGAGGAGCGGGGAGGGGGTGCTGGTGCTGACAACCCTCAACTGACCCTCCCACAGACGATAGAGCTGGTCAAAAGCTTCCCGTCCCCCCTCCGTAAGATAGAGGGACTCCCTCTGTCCAGGTGGGCTAAGGAGAAAAAGTCATTTGTTGTTCAGAGTAAATAAATGACAACACAACAAACAGCAGACGTTTTTGAACACACCGATCTGGGTTAAATGATGTGAACTAGCAAACACAATCGCCTTTTCACTCGGAGAAACTTAACTTTGTGGTAAGCAGTTACAAAGTTCTTATTTATTTGGGCTTTCCTCTAAATCTGACTGATGTTCTACATGAAGTTATGTCTCAGTGTTTAAATACTCCTTTCAATACTTAAATCTTATTAAATCATTATCTGGAAAACAGTTTCCTTACCATCCAACAGACTCCCAGCAGCGTCGCCTCCCAGGTTCAAAGGTTTTGAGAGCCTCCCATATATCTACATCTGGAACGGGACTCGGCTCTGACTGAGAGTCTGGGGTTAAGTTGGAAGACGACTGGAAGCCTTCATCTTCTGACTGGTCTAAAAATGAAGGCACCTGCACAGACAACAGTCAAGCATTAAGATTCCTCTACATAACCAGGAAATAACTTAAACTGAACATACCTTAGATTAGATGCTAAACTAAGACTAGTTTCCTACCCTTAAAGCCAACCCGGTTACATCAATATTACTGGGAGCAGGCGGCATGTCCAGTCTTATGTCCATGTCTGAGGTCCGAGTGTGATGCAGCGCTCCAAACAGCGTCAGCCTGGTCTCTTTCTCAAATTTTTCTTTCAATTCCAGTTTAGCCCTCAGAGCCAGCATCCCTGTGCCTGGAGGGGCATCCATAAGCCTCCGAGTTCCACACAAGGTCTCAAAAGTCCCCCATTCTACTCCACACACCAGACCCCAGGCCCGGGCCTCAAGCCTCTGCAGCTCCTCGCTCTGGTAGCCCCAGGGTTGAGGCCGCCGCAGCACAGGCCTCTCCCGCCTCATGTAGTCCCCACTGAAGGATGTTACGGGAGGAGGTGCTGAGCCAGCCAGGTTCACCAGGAGCTCCAGTACAGCATCCAGCTCCTTCAGGCCCGAGGATGTTCCCTCCGGCAGCCTCCGCAATTGCTCCTCCAAATTCTCTGCTTCCTCTCTGCACCCTGCCACCCGCAAGTCAAAACATATCATCAGGACTTTGTTTCTGGGTGGGGTATTTGCTGTGGCGCTCGGTCCTGAAGCTGAACCTTTGGTGCCATCTTGAAACAGCTTTGACAGCAGGGCACCATAGGCACACTTCTTGAGAGCTTTGCGAAAGCCTTCCCTGGAGATTCCTCCTAGGGCACGACGCTTCCATGACACCCCGGACAGGCTGCAGTCACACAGGGCACCCAGTAGCTCAGGGATGCTGCTGCTGGTGCAGCTGGATTTCAGGGGCTTGTGAGGGTACATGACTGGAACTTCAGCCTGTATGAAAGGAACAAATTGGGATACATGTGATGCCGGAAGTGTGTAGCTACAGTTTTAGCCAATCAGACAGCATATAAAGGAAATCATAGGCAGCTAACGGTAACTAGCTAAACCAGCTTGTGGCTATGTCACCGTTACATGTATCACAACACAGATTGATTTAGCGCTAAATAGCGAACTAAAACCAACATTTTTAAAAAGACTAACCATGTCGTGGTGTGTTTTCTCTTGATTCAGTCGGTTTCAGCCCAAATGACTCCTGTCCGTGCATGCTAGCTAACGTTTGTTATTAGCAACTAGCCACCAAATACGGGCTTCCCCGGTTAGCTTCTATTCCAAAGCAGGCGTAACCCGACGGATGAGTCGTCTACACAGCCCCTAAAGGTGTCTGTTGTTCAGTAGGTTCCACTAGGTCCATTTTAGTTACAGAAAATAACCAGTGTTTTGGTTCCGGACAGCTAAAACCTTCAGTCATCTCCCGTCATCTGCCGCGGAGATACCAAAAAATTGGAACCTGCCCCCTTTGAATGTGATTGGAGGATAGTGAAGCCAGCCTGTGTTGATTGGATGAGACTGAAGCAAAGGCATTTCGCTGCATTCAGGAGCAATGGAAATTTAACGTTATGACCAATTGTGCTGTTTTTAACAGGGGTCATTGGAATAAACAATATTCATGTGCTTGAGACGAAAATATGTATTCATTTTAAAATCAAGTTAGAAACAATAATCAAAACAGTCACACCGATACTTAGTTTTGATTGACAAATGAATCATACGCAAATTTAGAGTGCAAAAATGAGCATATGACTCTCTAATTGTTGAACAATTTCGAAAATACAAAGTGTTATCATGTCGCGCATTCAACACGAACGCTATTTGGAGTGTATAATCCCATGACAGTGAATGCATCACATCAGGGCCGCATTGCGCACTCGCGGGCCAGACGAGTTATGAGACAGTCACGTGACGCACTCACCTGCCCACACAATATGCCCTGTGTCCTTCCGCTGATTGAATAAAACACCTGTCATTAGTCACAATGCAGACACAAAGAGAATTGAAGCAATCTAAGCATGTGTCAAAAAGTAATTTGTGTGATTTCACACTTCTTTGACTCATTCAATCAGAAGGGACAGGTATACAATTTCAAGTCTCTATGCTCATATGTGTCCAGATTCATTGGTAGCTGCTTCTCTGATGAGGCATTAAATCAGATTTGCATCGAATAAGTGAACATTTAAGATAAGATAATTCATGCAATATAAAGAGATTTATATTCCATGCTGCCTTTGGAAAATATTTCTAGACAAAAGGAATAATTGTTTTACTGTTTTTATGTTGACTTTTTGAATCATACAGTTTCGGCACTGTTTGGAGGAAGAGGCTTGGTGCTGGCCTTTAAAATCTTCATCTTCCTCAAGTGTTTGAAGAATATTGTTATGCTGTTTGCTACGAAAGTGTAAAACTGTTTTGTGGATTTAGAAACTTAAAAAACTTTCCAGAAGCGTGAACATGTTTCTAATAATAGAGTGCAGTGATTCTACATATTTAAATAAAATGTTAAATGGCAGCAGATTAATGGTAAAAAATTTTATTTTTTACTGCATTGATAGTAGTTTATCTTTAATCATAATGCCTGGATATCCATCCTTTTGACTACAATAATCTATACAGACTAATATTTAATGCTTTGTTTTGTTTTGGGGGCTTTTGGGGCTTCTTTGTCAGAAGACTTTTCCCCAGAAAAGTCAGAGTCCTCCAAGGCCAGCTGTTGAGAGACTGCAGCTGATCCAACCGCCTGACAGGATATTTTAATTTGTTCTCGGGTGATCACTGAGTTTAGCAGGCACTGGAATTTTTTTTAAATTATTCATTAGAACAACTGTTTGAAATAACATCATTGTTCTTATTTCACCAACTTCCCCTCCTTCATCTCCTTCTCCTCATCCTCCTCCTTTTCCCCGAGGGCAGCAGAAATCAAAGCCAAATCTCGTTAGAAGCCTTGAAACATGGAGGTGAAAAGCAACCTGCTGGTAAACATCTCCAGCTGAACACAGGCTGGCTGCTGCGAGAAGCATCTCAGACTCTACGGAAACCTACAGCATGCAGATTTTAACCCAGTTTCCTGTGAAGAAGAAAACTTCAAACATGTTTTAGTGTGTAGAATATTTCTGACACTGAAGGACATCAATATTTACCGATTCAACAGCCAAAGTATATTAGGTTTACTGGTAAACCTATTTATCAGTGGTAGTGAAATAAATCAAGACTTATTCTAACCCAAAAGGCTCAGAAAAGAGGCTCCAGCAGTTCAGAACCATATAAATCAGACCCAGAAGGTTTGAGAGGCTTTTCTGTGCAGCCACGAAAACAAAGTGGACCTATTGAGGCCTCTGGATCAGAGCTCTGCCTGGAGGAGGAAGAATGAGGCTGATGCTGAAGAGAACCCCTTCCTACAATGACGCATGGCCGGGGCTCATTATACCCTTTGCTTCCTGGTTCACTTGAAACCTGCAGCAGATGGATTCCATCAAGGATCAGGAGAAGAAAATGTCTCCATCTGTGAGGAAGATGAAGCTTCATTCCAAATGGACAACAATCCCAAAATGTCCACCAAGGCCTGGTTCCACATCGTGGATTATTTTAGAGGTCATCCCAGTCACCTGACTGGAATCCAAGGATAATTTCTGGTGGGAATTGAAGGAGGCGGCTGCAGAAGATAAACTTGGAATACTCCAAAACTGGATCCGTTATGTGTCTGGATCAGCAGCAGGTCAGCAGCGGGTCATAGCAGCTCCAGTGTTTCCACAAAGAACTGAAGACGCTGCTCATTAAGCGTTGGACCATTAGAGACTGCAGGCTGGGAAACACTTTGGTGTATTGATCTGCTTAAACTGCTTTTCCATAATGATGTGATGTTCTTGTCTTAATAGAGATGCTGTATAATCATCCCGTGCTGTTGCAGCATCACTACCTGCTGCCCGCTCAGACTTCTGTCTTTTAGATTTGCATCTCTGCTTCTGAGTTTGTGAAGCGTTATGAATCATTCTTAGCTGTCACCATTTAATTAATGTTTTCACAGCAATTTTTCAGCTTTCATTGCGGCTGACAGACACGCTCTGCAGCCATTTATATCATCAACCGCTTTCCTGACACCGGCCCGGCATCTCGTCTGGGTTCTGGGGGGTGGGGTGGGGGTGTGATGGGAAGCTGATGTGACATTTGGGAGAAAAGCATCAGTGAGTAGAGGTTTGCTTCACAAGAGCACTGATGCTACGGGGATGTGTCAAAGGTCAGAAAACTCTCATGGTGGATGATCTCGTCTTCAGCTCGGAGAAGCTCCCAGAACTCGGTATGTCTCCCCAGTTTATAGACATTTTTAGTTGATTTTATTCTTTCTGCTATCTGTTTTTTAAACCTTCTTTGGGGATCACACATAAATGACGTCAAAAACAAGGGTCCTCCTGGCACACATCTTCACATAGATGTCAAATCAGCTCAGTTATAACCTCTGACACCTTTCCTCCTTTGCTGCCGCCATTGGTTAAAAAACAAAACCATAAAAATATCTTGTTCTCTAGGGTGACTTTTCATTGTAAATAATGCAATAAAGTCCCTTTAAGATGAACAAAAGGTGGGAAACCAATCCAATAAGGTGCACTCAAAGGTGAAAATCTAATGCCATAAAGCTTAAGCACCACACTAGGAAGACTGAAATAATTAATAGTCTGTGTTTTTATTAGTGTAGCATTTAGGACATTTGACAATTATCAGGGAACAACTTATTTAATGAAGATTTAAATTTCTATGGCTCCATGATGTTGTAAAACAATTTTAAAAAAGTTTGTGATTTAAGACACTTTTTGAGGTTTGCCCCAGGGAATAAACTAACCCCAACCCTAAAACCTACACGGTAATCAGGTTCATGTCTACCCCGGCCTCTCAAACCGCCTGAGCCCACCACTGCTTTAAGGCTAATGTAATGAGTTGTATAAATATAAATGTAATGAGTTGTACAAACCCCCCCCAGCTTTACATCAACAAGAATTTGTCTACCCCCGGCAGGTTTTTAAGTCCAAGCCCCCTGGGCGATGCAAACTCATGCAAAATGCATGGGAGGTGAGTTGACTTGAAGCGAATCGATGCAGTAAAAGTGGAAGAAACACAGCAGATATGAAGGGCGTATTGGTCTCTGAGTTTATTCACGGAGGAGTGCATGATGAAACCTGTGGTAACCGCTCCGTCCACACACACACGCACGCACACACACACACGTACGCACGCACGCACGCATGGACGCACACACGCACACACACAACTTGGTAAAAGTCCATCCGGTAAAACCAGATCAGGTACAAGATGGAATCTTCTGAGCTGCCTCGGATGGGGAGGAAAACCTTCCTTTCATGGTTCCTGTACTGGAAACGCAGATTCTTTAACCATCACGGTACATTCACAAGTTTCAAAATGGAAAAAAATCTCGACAACTGCACACACAGTTTTTTTTCTCTTTTGCTTTTTTTTTTTTTGTCCCAGGACTCGATGCATAGGATTATACAATTAGAATACAGTATTTCAACATGTTTTACAAAGATTTATATGGTATAGGAAACAAGAAATAAAAATAACTGCACAGCAGTAAGAAAGATCATTTGTCGAGTATAGATTTATCGTACACAATGTGGAACAGCTTCGGGCAGGAAACAAAAAAAAACAACACACCAGTGGAACAATTTTGCTCTATATTCACTCTACATAAAGAACCCTTTGATTTATACTAATTCAGGAATGGTGATTATTTTCTTGGGAAATCCAAAAATCACATAGTTATACACATGTTACGCCTTTCATCTCAGCCACCGTTGTCCTACTAAGCACACGCCACAGACACCCAAAATGAAATGCACACGTCGAAAATGCAACCAGAAAGGAAATCATACTGAAATGTCTTCAGCCTATTGGCACGCGAACGGCTGCAGCGGGGCATCTATCATTTTAGACGACACACATAATATCACAAGTCCAAATACATTGCTGTGTCTATAGCACTAATCGTCATGGTGATCACCTAGCTCCATAATTTAGAAACCATATATATATATATATATATATATATATATATATATATATATATATATATCTCATCCTGTTCAATAAGGCACGTTTTCGGTTAAAGAAAGGCTCTGAAAGAAGCTTCTTGCATCGACTGTCAGCAAGGGAGGAGTAAACAGAGGAGAGGGATGGAGTCTGCAGTCGGTATGCAATTAAGATCAGAAGCCCCCCCCTGCTGTTTCCATTAAACGGAGAGCCAGTCTGAGCTGTGCCGGGTTGGGCGGTGCCAAGCGCCGTGGGTCGGGATGCCAGGGCGCCACGCTGGGATGGCAGGCAGGCTCTGAGCAAACATCCCTCCGGCTGCTCCGTCGGCAACACACACACCCGCCATCAGATACAGGACGCACAATTAAATCATCTGTCAGCGGCACCAGCTACACTTCAGAGACGGCAGCGCCTAATGGACCAATAAATATCAAACCCTCGTTCCCACCCTGTTGAAGCTTCAGCTCCTACGCCGCTCAGCTACTATAACAATTATGTACATGATTGATCCTGACCTCACTGACATCACACAAAAAGGCTAAAGCCACAGTTCAAACATACCATTTAACTGCATCTGGCAGGTAATTAACACCAGCAAAAAAAGGCTATTTCATAGCTTTATATAGGCAGGATGCTTGATGAGCGTTTGGGACATCACAAGGGGAACACTAAAAAATAAATGGCACTACAGATCCTGACCACGAACGATGCGTGAATCAATTTGGAAATATTGCTGAACTGCTACTGTATGCAAACACATTTAGAAGCTTACTGCAGTTTGTGGCTCGTGGTTTTATTGCAGGGCTAATATGAGGGACGCAGCTCGGTTAAAAAAAAAATCTGGACACATCCTTAAACTGGAGTGTCTTTAAAATTAACATCTGAAATGTCCTCCTGTGCTTTAGTTGGAGTGGAATGTATCATGGCACTGTACAATAAAGGGAGACAGACTGTGCTGTTATCAACGTCCACAAGCACAAATGGCGAAATTTAGCTTGAAGCTAATCTGAGTCGGAATTTTTTTTTTTTTTTTTAAGGAACAGTTTCGCCAGAAATAAAAAAATTCAGTAATGGTCTGCTCGGCCACATGTCGATGGAAAGTCAGACCGACTTTTCTGAGTCCTCAACACATTTCTGGATCTTCAGAGTCAAACGGCAGAGCAGCGAGGAGGACATGGGGACTACTTCTAAAATAACTTCTGGAGACTTGCGGACGAACTTGGTTTTCATCTGAAAAAAATTGTTTTAAAAAGCAAAATCAACTCAATCCGTTCGTCTCCAGAAGAGATCCAGAATGTTGATCCAGAATGACGTCAGAGCTGCATGGAAACAAGTGGCCATTTGCTTCCTGACTGTTTAACCGTGAAGCTCCAGAAACATTTCAGGCCTGAGAAGCGACACTTGACCTCCTATCGGCGCCAGGGTGAGGGGAGGGAGGGGTGGTCGGCAGATAATCCCTGAATGTTCCTGTTTGGGTGAACTACTCCTTTAACTCAAACCGAAGCCACACCAGCCTGTACCGTGCTAGGCTAACTAGCGTCCTTTGGTCTCTGTCAAAAAGCTCGACGAGAGCGCAGGCGGATTAAAATGACAGAAAGCAGGCGTCCCTTCGCCGCCACGCCTGACGATAGGCATCCTGTGTGTGCACACACACACTCACACACACACACACACACATACTCTTCACACAGGAATCTACGCACACACAGGCTAATAAAAACACAATCCGCACCACACGGTGATCCATTTAAAAAGATAGTTTCTCCTTATAAAGCTTTCCGCATAAAGACTGCACGATAAAAAAAATATATAATACAATTCTTAAAACCTTTTCTACACAGAAAGAAATTGAACATCTGATTATCTCCCGTGCCAGTGCGCTGCAGAGGGGCTTAATTCTCAGAGTCAGGTCTACCGCACTGCATTGTGGGAGCTATATTCAGTGAAGCATGAGTGAGAGAGCGCAGACCTTCGAGGTTTGGCAAGAGAGCTTTAAGGCGTACCTATGACAGGGTCATCTCCACCCCCCCACCCCCACCACTCACTCCTATCTTTCGTCCCTGTTACTCCACGGGACAGAAAATAGTCCCAGGGCTCAGACATCCCTTCTTGCCTTTCTCTAAAAGAAGAAAAAAGCCCCTGTAGTCACTGGCAGGATGCTACCGTTCCCCTCCATCCCTCCTTCCCGCCCTCCCTCGGTGGGTTAGAGATCAGTCACTTTGTTTTCCAGGGCGGCTGCTATCTGCTGGAGCCGCAGGGTCAGCTGTTTGCCAGATGAGTCCTCATCCAGGGATGCCATGATCTGAAAAGATGGGAGGAAGGTGAGAAAATGGAAAGGACGTAGGGAGGGAGGTAGGAGGGGGGGGGGATAGAGGGCGGCGTTATCTACAGTCTTGTCATAAAAGCTGTTATTGTTTGCGGGCCCCACTTAGGGGAGACTGACGGGCCCATTTGTTTATCCAACTTGTTCATTAGGTTTTGTTTATCCCCTTTTTGTGACCTCAAGTGGCGATGCACAATGGCCGCTTAAAAATCAATTCCCACAGCAATTTTCCAATTCACATCCCACAGAAATGCTTTCAATTAAAATTTCATACAATCACTCTTCTGGCATATCAAGAATGAAGAAAAAAAAAAAAAGCAATAATATAGAGGGCAGCGGTGCGTTCAGCAGAGGAGCCCCGATGGGAGGGAGGCCTCTTACCCCGTCGTAGTATTTGCTGGCGTACTGGTAGAGCTGATGCAGAGCCACCTGTGTGTTCAGCTTGTCTGTGTGAGACTGAGGAGCACACGACCATATAAGGTTAAACAGGAAGTACGCATCAGTGCTGACAATGTTGTTGATCTCATTAAAGTTAAACCTGGTATCATTTATTAATAAAACGGGTCAGAGCCCGACCCGCTGGTGCCTCTCTGATGACAGGGCTGCTCAAAGGAGTCTCTCGCCTAACTGGAGGTTGCCATGGTAACTGTTAGCATCACCAAAAATCCCTCATCCGTACAGATTTGAGCTTTAATGAGTTTCTCACCCGCGACACCTCGGCCAGGTGAGTGTTCATGTCCTGGTCGCTGACGGGAACCATCTGCCTGATGCCTTTATAGTAACTAAACACAGAGGAGACGACAAACTAAGTAACAATCCTTCAATGATGGAATAGATTACAGTAATAGATTACTAGACTCACTCGTCCACCATCTTCTTGTAAGTAGAGATCTCCTTTGCATAGAGTAGTTTGTTACTGGGAGAGTCCTGAGGACGAGAGCAGACACAGTGAAGACGGTGACCTTTAGTTTTGCTCTTCTTCATCACTTCCACGCCTCCGTCTGCTTACCCGGCTGAGTTTGTGCTCGCTCTTGGTGCAGGCGTCCATGAAGGTCTGGGCGATGACCGACAGCGAGGCGTCAACCACCTCGGACACGTGCACGTCGAAGATAAAGTGAGGATTCTTGAGGATGTTCACCCAGAAGCGAAGAGGAAGACTGCAAGAAAAAAAAAAGGCCATTTTTAATCCACTTTAGTACCTTAAAGTAGGAGCGACTCGACATACGAGTTATTTGAGATACGAGTCGTCGCTCTGTCCATTTCTGTTCAACATAAAAACGAATCTCCAAATTACGAGTTGTCCTTCATGACACCACCATTAGTTAGCAGATGGATACAACATCAGCTGAGACCGGATCTTGTTCTTGTGATTTTTGCGTTTCTTTTTACACTTATTCATTGTTTACGTAACTTATATATGACTAATTATACACAGGAAGAGCATGCATGTATATTGATTAACAAAAAAGTATTTTCTTTCATCATTTAGAGGGTTTTTGGATTTTTTTTTATTTACAAAGCTGGAATAGATTAAAATTATTTTAGTTATTTTCTTTGGGGAAAATTTACGTTGTTTGACTTACAAGCTCAGTCACGGAACGGATTAAACCCGTATCTCAAGGTGCTGCTGTCTTTGAGCTCCCAGGGCTCCTGGAGACTTGGGTACCGTCTCTTTAGTCAGTTCAGATTTATTTTTCAGCTGCTTGTAGCAGGTCATCTTTGACTTTAAGCCAACTCAAAGAACAAAACCAAAGTGGGGACTCGAGGTCTGGGACCCCCTTACCTACGAGCAGAAGTGAGATCTACACTAACATGTGAGCTACAAATCACTGAGCGGTGACGGTGAAGCCACTGCTGGTTTGTTTGGCACACAGAAACACAGACATCATGGATTTCTTTGTTAAAAGAATTTTAACAACCGAAGACACTCGATAAAATTTAATTCTTGGGTGCTTTCGTTAATTTCCCTTCTGAACCGGAGTGCCTGCTCTCTGAATACTTCTCATGCCGGCTCAGGAAGCCAAAAAGAAAAAAAACACAACTGTTTCCAAAAAAAAACAAAAAAACCCAAAGAACCCTCATCTGAGACACGAAATGCAGTTGGTGTAAAATTCACACTGGTTAGGCGACAGCTCCGGGGAACGCTGAAGCGCGAACACAATAGAGGCATAAAAATAGCGATGTAGCTGTAATCACAGTATTAAATTGACTTGGGACGTAATTACCATGTTTGTTTGTTGTGCCTCATGCACACATTCATATTTAATACATGGCCCTCAGTTGATTTGGTAAACAGAGCGGGTGGATGCAGGCCGGTGTGGAGTGAAGGAAGTAATTAAATCGCTCATCTCGTGTCCTTGTGTCGACGCTCTCTTGCCAGCCTCGTGTCAATCACTGGAATCTACATGCAACACAACGTCTAGAGCGCTCCAGCCTTCGCTGGTGTGACTTTAATTTATGCACTTAAATGTCACATGGGAGCGGAGGGATCCCGAATGTAAACGAAGCGAGCTGGAATCTGCATTTGCATTCCGCTGCATCTTGGATGAATGAGTTCGGTTTCTTGGAGAGCTCCTCTCTGTCAGGCGGCTGACCTTAGGAGGGCGACGGGGCAGCGAGCGGCGGGAAGGAAAGCACATTTGAGTGTCTGCACAGGCCCCCCCCCCACTTCTACTCAGGTGTTGGTTATGTTTACCTGTTAGTCTTCCAGATGTGGATGGTCTCCTCATCCACGTTGCTGTGTTTCAGCGCCTGCTCATCCAGGAAGTCAAAGAAATATTTGACGGCGGGCGGCACCACCGCCCCGGAGCACAAGACGCTTCGGAAGAAGTCGTCCACAAACTGCTGCAGAGTTCCCTGGAAAGAAGCCACAGATAAGGTGAAACACACGTCTGCAGGGCGTTCAGGCTCAATCAATCAAAGATCAATCAAACCGACCCCGAAAAGAAAAGTAAAGTAAACTAGCAAACAGGAGTCAGATTAAATAAGTGATTCGCTACCTTGACGGAGAGCAGACGCGTGAGATAGATCTCTGTGATTGCTTTGGTCATCGATTTGTCCTTTATGCTCCCCCGTTTGGACTTGATTTCGTCCAGCTCATCCGCCGGCCTCACCAGGTGGAACACCTTATCGTCCTCCAGCAGAGCGTTTCCTGTCAGGTGGGGGAAGATGGGGGCATTAAAGAGTTTCCTCTCACATCAGGCTGATCTAATAAAAGCTTCTTCAGATTTAGCATGTATTAGCATGTTAAATCAGAGCAGGGACGTTCACCAAATCCCTGTGGGAAACAAACAAACAATTGCTTTCGTGTGTGTGTGTGTGTGTGTGTGTGTGTGTGTGTGTGTGTGTGTGTGTGTGTGTGGAGACACGTACGTTCTTCATGGTTCTCCTGGTTCTGGTCATAGTTCTGCTGAGTGTGAAGAACTCTGGATAAGACTAACTTGGCATTATCTCGTACCTGGTTGAGAAACACCAACAAAAACCATAAATAATTACAATGACAACAACAATATAATCACTATTACTATTATCAATAACAATTTATTGATATTTAAAATATAAATTTTTTTTATTATTAATTATACATTGTATTAAACGATCAAGCTGCTAAATACAATAAAAGCAACAATAAAAGTTAGATTACACATATAAATTAAATTAGACTTGACTCAGGTCCACCTGATACACCTGAAACCATCAGCTTTCTGATGGTTCTGATGGCCAACCTTCATCATGTGACTCATGGATCATGATAATCTGCCCCTGGAATCTGGATCATGATGGCATCATTATTTGTCTGATAATTGTTCAATAAAAACTAGATTGCATTGATGGCTTTTTTCTTCAGGGTCCAGATCAGAACTTCAGAAGACAAACCCCTCTCTTCGACTGAGTCAGTTTCAGCTTCAATCTGATCTCAGGTCAGTCTGGATTGCTATTATTTGTCATCTCACAGCAGGGAATTCCACTGCAGATGTTATCCATGAAGTGAGAAGATAAAATCTAATTAAAAAGATTCTGGATCCAGATACGATCAGCTTACCACCAGCATCTAAGATGAAATAAAAATGCTGCTGTTTGAGTATTTTTATCATGATATTATTTTACTGTGATGCTCCAGCTCTTCCTGGCGCTGTCGTTGAACTCAGCTCTCCTCTCGTCTCCCACGTCTAACTGAGAGTGACTCTGGAGCAACAGCAGCTCTTTACTGGGGTATTTAAGGCGTTACATTTTCGCTGCCATCAAACCTTTAGTGATGCCACAAATACTGTGATTAGCACTTCTCTGACTCCACCGATCAATCCAATGAGGCCGTCCTCTGAGAACAACAGCAGGATAGCGGATGAAAGGTGCACCTTTGGAAGAGGGGGATTTAAGAGGCCAAAAAGAAGGACAAGAAGGGGATAGTGGCGAGTGACCTTTATTTGCAGAAAATCGATGCAATGCCAAGAAGATTTAGAGGCTTTCTGCCGCCATTGAGAGGCGACAGCAGCAAATCAAGATGGGGAACATGAGCTGCCTGGAAATGAGCAAAACTTCAAGAAAGCTGCAACTTCAAACCCAAAACGTTAGGATAAAATCTTAGAAATCAAGTCTACTTCGATTAACTGGAGTTAGAACGAATGTGTGAATGATTACTTGATATTTAACCCGTGTGTTTGAAGTTAAATGCAGGTTTTATTAGTGTTTCATAAACCTTTTCAATGTCAGGCTTTCATTGTATGATGCATCTGCTTTTTATTGTGCATATGGTAAATCTGCGTTCTCTTGTTTCCAGTCTTTGAGCAAAGATAATGAAGCTAACTCACTGTCATTTCATATTTAATCAACAAAAAATCTTATTTAAGGGCAGATTAGGAATTTCGGGCATCATCAGACGTATTTAAGGAACGTTAGAATGTTGCTATCTCCATAAAAATCAGTACTAGAGTTAGCCTGAAGCTCCTTTTTCATCCTGGGGAAACTTTTTCTTTCAATAAAGGTATAAAAATATGAATCAAAAGTCTAATGACATCTGTAGGAAACACACATTCCATTTTCCACATGACTGCAACTAGAATGTTGAGAAAATCGCCAACCTCATTCATAACCGGCCGCTCACATGCAGTGATTTACTTCCCCTTCACCTCCTCCATACCTGCTTTCACTCCTCATCTTATTCTCTGATACTCACATTGTAGTGCGCCAGAGTGTTGATGCGCTTCCACCTGCCCTCCTTCTGGGAAGTCAGGTCCAGATCTGACAGAATCTGCCCCGTTGATCCGGGACGCCACTCTGGGTTCAAAGCGGGATGAGAAGAGTCGATCAGAGGTGAACCTGATTTGATCGCAGCCACAGGAATTATCCCCCAGAGGTTATCGGGCTCATCCTGCCCGACACTCAAGGGCAACAGAAGATTTCAGAATAATTTCAAATCTAATTCTGAACTTCAAAATCTAACATTTTCAATTTATAAACATCCGACACCTCAGCAGAGTTGAGCTGCAACATTAACAAGCTCCGCCGAATGAGAAGTGGGTTATCTTCCCGATTCCAGTCAAAGGAGTCGGATCGGAGCTTATCTAAAATGTATAAGGGAATGAGACGGACGGCATGTGTGGGAATAAAAATGATCTGATGCTGGAAAACGTCTTTAGAGTTTCAGCCTTTCAAGTTATTCCCCGAGGCGCCTGTCAGCACCGGGGACCCAGAGACGAAGATGATGAGGGCTTTCGGTAACCATCTGACGCCGAGACTTTTAATTCCAAACAGATGAAATGACAAAAATCATTTTAAAATAATCTATTAAATGGAATAAATCATAAATTATTATTTCATTTGATTAAAAATGTTTCTCAGTGAAGGCAGGAGTAGCTCGACATCTCCGTCACTGGGAGCCTCTGCGTTCTGCTCGTCTTCCTCAGGCGACCTTTGTGGACTCACCCAGCGTGACGCTGTCCACCTTTGGCCTCTGGGAGTACGGCAGGTTTCGGTACACCTGCTCGATGATCTTCTCCTTCACCTGAGAGATGGTGTCGCAGTTCAGCACCTTGACGGATGTCTCGTCTGGACCTTCGTCCTGGACGAGAACCTGCAGTGTCTGAGGAACCAGAAACATTCAGTGTGTTGAAACCGGCGTTGTAGCATCCGAGCTACAAGCATTAGCATGTGCAAACTAAACCTATGGTGCTGGATGATTTGCAGAAAATTCAAGGTCAGGTTAAAAATCAGATCAGTTCTGGATCTCAGTGCTTCTGTAGGAGCTGCATGGAGCAACTTTGGGATGTTCTCGGTTGATTTAGTTCTATATTATCACAACTCTCATCTACAGCTGTCTAGGAACCAAACATGAAGGGTCTGCCTGATATCTTTAGTTTTATAATTTAAACATTCTTTTATATTTATTTATTATCCCATTGCACATACCTGTTTGTATTATACATATCTGTGTATTTCAGAGTTAGTATTTTCTGTCTGGTTTTCGCTCTTTGCACTCTCCATTTCCTTTCCGTGCACCAATTTTGCTGCTTTATGTGCCTTCAATTGCCTCCCGAGGACCAATAAAGTTTTTTGAATTGAACTGAATTGAAAACATAACTAATATAACTCACATTAACGTCTGTCCGTCAGTTCTATGTCTGTTTTTGTCTCCTACAGTCAGCCATCAAGAAACAATTTCACAACATAAAAGATTTTAAAATTAATTTCCGTTTATTTTTTCTTAAATAAGTGTTTTTTGGTCTGAAATAAAGTCTCCTCCTCACGGGTTGGATGATGCTGTGACTTGACTTGTGAATAAAACAATCATAATCAACATAATTAAATCCAGGAGATTGCATGCTATGAGCTAACACTTTTAGCTTCAAGGTCACGGTAAAGAATTCATTTTAATAACTGAGAAAATATCTTTTCACATAAATTTACTTAATGTCTCTGTATGATCTGAAAGTTAGTTTTTAAAAACTATTCCTCATCATCTCCAGTGTTTGTCAGAAACAAAAGCGAATCTCCAGAAATGTTTCGTAGACTCAGAAACTTCCCGTCGACGTGAGTCCGACTGGTTTTATGTTTTCATGTGAAGGTGGACCAGCGTGTGTGCTCACACACACACAAATGAGAAATATACAGTTATATCCAACCACGGGCCGGAGCCAGCCACCCGCACCCACACACACACACATGCTCTGTCCGGATGTTGTTGTCATGGCAACCAGACTACTGTAAGCACACACACACACACTTATGAAGGACTCCTCTCACCTTGACCAGCTAATGACGAAGACTCACCAGGAGCAAACCCTGACCCCCCTTCACCTCCCTCACTCTGTCAGAAATAACGAACCTGAAGGGGGGAAATCTGAAGGCGCTGGCGGCCCCCAGAAGCCCCGGCTGCGTTCAGACGAATGGCGGGAGCATGCTGTGAATTACAGCCAATCAGGAAACTCTACATCTGTCTGGTACATCTACCTCACCGCTCTTCCCTTCCGACTGTAATTCGATCGCAGACGGCGATCCATCGCGGTGGAGACGTGTAATTCAGGCTAATTTGATAATTGCCCTCGACGACGCCGTTAGCAACGGCTCCCTTAATTTGTGCCGACTAACAGAAAGCAGCTGCGAGCCTCCATTACCGAAACACGATAGCAGCAGAGGGGAGCGCCGGCTTCTCCCCTACCCCTGATGCAGGGCAGGTGGAAGCCTGGGGGGGGGGGGGTCTGCTTGCACTGTGTACTTGTACTGACTTGTCGTACTTCTTCTGAAGTAGAGCTGTGTTGGTACCAGACTCCTGGAATGAGAACACTGACACCGAGAATGGATGTCACGCAAAAGCGGACAGTCGCCGGTGGGGTTTTTGGTGGTTCCCATGGCAACTGCATCGTGTGTGTGTGTGTGAGTGACTCACCAGAACGGAGTACTCCACATCGTCACCCAGGAGGCCGGTGTCGTTGAGGGTGTACTTGGCTTTCTTCACTCTGGCGTCGACGGGACCTTTCTCGATCTGGTGCTTGATGGCCCGGAAGAGTTTATACAAAGGTTCACCAGCAGAGTCCTGGTACACACACACACACACACACACACACACACACACACACACACACACACACACATAATTGATGACGAACACTAATCACATCTTCTGAACAACAAACTTTAAAGACCATTAAATCCCCTCTAACATGAAAACAACACGTTACCTTCAGAAACTGGTAGAGGCAGATGGACATCCAGTTACACAGCATCCTCTCCACCACCGTCTCCGACCTGCAGGAACACATCACACCAGGTGAAACCCCTCACACCTAGAAGGATTTATACGTCGGCTGACTAAATATCAGCGACGTTCATCAACAGACGTTTGACCTCACAAAGTGTGATCATCAGTGCATGGGCATCGTAAAAAGAAGGCGTCATATCTAAGGAGTATAATGAGACTTAACACAGTCTGATTGTGGGATGCTAACCTAACATCCTAAAGTCTGAGGAGACTCTCAGTCATCCAAGTCATAATGGATCTTTGTTGAACCAAGTTGGCTGGACTTGCAGAAAAAGCTTGAAAACGTTTGCTTTTCATCCGACAGGATTCTTCAGTTCTAAAGTCAGCTTTAGCGTCGGTTTCTGCTGCTTGTCTAAATGTTGATAGTTGTGTGGTTGAAGCGATTCCTAAATCTGTTCAGCTAAATGTCTTTCTCCTTGTTTTAAATCACACAGGTCCATGTGGAAGGAAGAGGAGCAACGCAGAACCAAAGAGGTTCCTTCTGAGAATAAAGGAATAAAGTGACACTAACCTCACATCTGATGAGGAAAGACCGAAATTATGCTACATTAATATTTTCATGCCACTTAAAATTCAGAATTTTGACTCTTATGGAAAACAAATCAAAACACTGGGAAAAAAAAAGCATCTAAATCTCCAGCAGAGAAAAATCTCTTGAAGGCTTGGCAGCAGTGAATTTTTTAATTGTGAATGCTTGACGAGTCCCGATGTCAGATATCGACTGGTGGCTCCCGTTGTTAGCGGCAGCACGGCTAATTAGATATCTTGTATATAAGGGGCCGTGTTGTCGCAACGGCTAATCAGCATAATGAGCCTCTCCGCCGGGGGATAATTAAGATGTGTGCTTGCATAACAGCCAGTCACAGCGTGCACAGACAGATCACGTCATACTAGCCCCCCTCCCCAACAGTGATGAGCGACAGACCTGTCAAACACCCCAGTCCTGCTGAGGGTTTTAATGTAAAATTTTCATTTACAATTTTTGCAAAATTTGCCCCAAATGTTGAGCTGCTTCAGTGTTTCTGCTCATCTGTGACGTTCTAGCCGCTTTTTAATTACAATTTGTTTTTTAGTGCACAATAAATACTTTCAGGTTTTTCTTCTTTCACACCTTTACATGTTATAAAAACTCTTTTTGTACCTTTATCCAGATGCAAACTGAACTTTAACGGCTTTAATTCGCCAGGAAGGCTTTTTGTGATCCTGCAAACAACAAATAAACAAACCTTGTTGCCGGGGCAACAAGCACCAGTCAAGCAGGGAACGTCGGTAACCGGCACGGAGGGGGTGATAAAATGACTTTTGTGCTTTCATACAGGTAATTAGAAGCCTTTCTGATGATTATACAGATTAATGAGGACTTAATTAACACAATTGTGATCCGATGATGTAATAAAAGTGACTGATGACTCTGAAAGAGCAAATAAAAAAATAAACCCTGAACTTGTATTATCAATTCATGCAGCATAATAACTTGTTGTTTCACAAATTTAAAAAAAAGCAGCAAATAATTTTAACCAGGTTGATTAATCTCTAAAATTTTAATGCAAAGAACAATTTGCACAAGATAAACATTAACATTAATCACATGAAGAGAATAAAAAAACGGCGGTTGCTTCTCTGCAGCTGAGGGTGGGGAGACGAAGCTACTGGCGGATGAAACGTGCTGCCTAACCTCACCTGCGCAGCATCAGCTTGGGGTTCTTGCTGTGGACGTACTCCTCCATCAGCTCCAGCAGCAGCGTCCTCATGATGTCAGTGTAGTACTCCAGCTTCCCGTGCAGGGCCACCGTCAGCAGAGAGGCGAAGTACACTTTGGCCCGGGCGTTGAAGTCGTGACTGCGCTCCAGCGTTCGGATGAACTGCAGAGAAAGACAAATTAATTTATCCTCCACACTCCAGCCAGACGTGTTTTAGATTAACATAATAATAATTATTCAGGTAAAACACCGCGGCTTTACACGGACATCAATTAGAGGGAGGGGGATCTCACACTCGTTTACTGCCAACACCTCAGAGGTGCATCTGAGCCAGCGCGACGGGATTATTAGTGATCTTCACACGTTTGTGTTCACACTTCAAATACTCAAGTCAGCCTCACAGAGTCCTCCAATCAGAAACGGAGGTTAAAGCAGCTGTTGAAGCCAGCAGAGACCAAAGCGGGATGTGGCCCATCAGCGCCGCTGGAGGGCGGGAGTCTCTTAGAACCTAATATATTTGAACAGATCCTTTATGAGATCTGAGCCTCAGTCTTGGTATTTTAAAGCTAAACATGTGCCCTTCTATTCTGTTTATTTTTTTAAAACTGCGCATCAGGGTGAACTCGATGTGGAACGAGGGACGGGGTGGTGATGTTCAACAACGTAGATTGTGTTGACAGAACTGGAAAAACCAAAGGCAGCCAGTAGCAGTTAGTAACAAGTAGAAGTTATCAGCTAGTAGCTGAAACCTCCTAGTATTGTAGCTTTAGAAAACTCAAGGCCCGCGGGCCAAATGTGGCCCCCCATGTAATTTTATGTGGCCCGCGAGAGCACAATAGGTCAGAGTATTTGAAAATAAATATATTTTTTTGTGCAACTGTGATGTTAGGGACTTAGATTACATTGAGTTACATATAGTTGGTTTGTTTCAGTCGGGCAAACGTTTATAAAGGTCAGAAATGTCCCATCAGCCCTCAGATGAGAATTAAAATCATTACATTAATGAGGAAGGGCTTGGAGTTGAGCAGGTTGGAGAACTGGTTGAGAGCGTGGGTCACGATGGCTCGGCGAGCCAATGGGATGTCCAGCTTCCCGGTGATCATCACGTCATTGGCTCCGTCCTTGGAGGGCAGGAAGAAGACGCGGTCCGTGTAGGTTTTGTAGTCCAGGAAGGGGATTCGTCCTTCGCTCAAGTCGTTGGTGTGATCCTCCATCTCGATCATCAAGTCTGCAAGACGGAGACAAGAAAATAGTTCCTGTTGGAGAAACAGCTTTGTCTCCATGACTGAGCAGCGAACTCAGACGAGAGAACATTATGTCAGCTGTGAAATTTTTATTACTGTTATGACAAAATGGTTTCTTCTAATGATGATTACATGATGTTAAGCTGCAGAATTAGTTTAATTCTCTGCTGTGCAATTAAACAAATGTAATCAGAGCCATGAAACATTCTTCGGGAATATGGAGCCTTCGTGGGTTTTAATGATTTTAGTCTTTCTCGTTTCGGTACCTGTGAACTCCTTCTTGCAGCGGTCCCGAACGCTCTCCTCCAGATTCTCCAGCTGATGCTTCACCTTCTCGTACTCCCTCTCCGCCTGTTGACTCTTCCTCCTGCAGAGACGCCACAAACAACAGGTGATGAGGAAACAGGCTCCAGATCTAAGGCCAAAGGAGGTCCATAACTTTCACAGAAACTTCCCATTAGTGCTGAAATCGCTCCTCAGTGGGTTTTGCCCTTCCTGGATTTATAAATATTCATTCAACTAATTCATGATGCAACGCACAAATAAATCAGCAAATTACAGAAGCTTTAAGACGCCGGCTCTGAGCTGGTGAAAGTAAAACGAGGATGTTGAACTGCAAACATGAGTCTAGTGTAAGAGAAAAGCACAAACGTGATACTGCATACAGAATGAAGTCATTTATGTCATCATATTGGATCATTATAGATTATTACTAGACTAAAGTGGAGGGAGAAGCATTTGTTAGCGTGTGGCTATAGAAGCATAAAGCTCAACGTTAACGAGAAACACAGCAAAGTCCAATCTTTATTTATCAAGTGCAGGAGACTTTTACGATATTAGACCATTAAATCAGCTGCAAGCCGCTCTAATCAACAAAGCTCCGACAAATGGAAAACCTGAAGAAATATTATGTGGGGCAGGATCGTCATCGGGTTAACATCCTCCGAAGCTACACAGGAAGCCAGACGGGTCATTATGTTTCATCTGAAGACACGCGATTCTGCTGCTGTCCAACCAAAATACTGAGGAGAGGAGGAACATCTGAAACAAGTTTACCACTATCAACCCAAAAGCCATGGATGCTCTGGTGGATTCCAAGGAGAATAGGGGCCCACAGGGGCCCTCAAAGGGGCCTCATGGGGGCCTTAACACAAAGAGACCTCCAGTGTGTTCTTCTAGAAGATAAACATGATAAAATGACCTCTAGTGTGCCCCTGATGATAAACATGTTCAATCAACAACTGGCCACGCCCACCCCATGGAACGTTCTGATTGGTTTCTGTCATACAGTTTAACGCTGGTTTGTTCATTTAAGGTCAAACAGGAAGTGAGAGACATCTAATTAACTCAAATATCAGCCCCCATCATCTTAGGCGCACAATCAGGTTCTGGCACTTCAATAATCCAACATGTTTTAATAAGGTCAGAAGAAAAGGAGTCAAAGTGTTCCAGGAAACTTAAACTGATCTGAAATTCCTGTTATTTGTTCTTGAAACGAGGGAATGAAGTGAACCCTTTACCAGGTGATGTTGAACATCAGACTCTCTTGTAGGCAAAAACCTGTAGTAGAATATCTCTCGAATATTTGAGAGAATATTTAATAGAACTAGTCTCAATCAGTTTAAATCAGGTAAATATTCAGAGCTTACAGGTGCAGATCTTTCCGAGATTAAAATGTCATTGGATTTTTGAGCTGAGCGTCGCAGCCAAACAGCTGAAGATTCCTCTTGAATGACTGGTTGTAAGAAGCCCACAGGTTTGAAACTGATCTATAAAGTCCTGATTTAAATCGTTTTTCATATCCATGACCTTTAACCTTTGACCCACCTGTAGCAGTAGACTGAGATGGCGATGATGAGCAGCATCGGCACAATGACGGCAGGGATGATGATGTAGAGCGACAGGTCGTTCTTCTTCTCGTACTGCACCGAGCCGACCACCCACTCGCCTTTCCCAAACTTGATCTGCGGGTCAAAGGGCAGAGGGGGCGGGGCTTTAGAGACAGATGGACTCACATGGTAATGGTGAGATCATCTTCTGCTGAAGCAGCTGCAGGATTTCGAGCATCAACTGAACAAACATGAAGAGTTTAACGAACAAACAACACAGAAGGAGAGCTGGAAATTGACGAACGGCTACTTATATTTGTTATCATATGAATTTGGAATATTTAATGATTGAGTAAATCAAATAAAAACTATTCTTTTAAAACTTTTTTAAAAAAATATTTAAAAACATGACAGTAGGTCTTATTTAAATTTAATAAATGAAACATGATATAATTAGAGTTACAAACTTTGCTTAAAGGCACAGCGCACCTCAAAAGAAAACTCATTACGACGTGAATAATTTGCCTGATGTTGATGGAAAAATGTGACATTTCCTAGTCCTCAACAGCCAAAGCTGAGACACGACCTCATGTTTGCTGCTAACATGCTACATGTAGTTAACAGGTTATACTCAATTTATTTAGTCTGTAAGACATACGGATTTCATCTTGTAATTTATTTTGCTTTACATTAATTTGAAATCTCAAAATTAATGTTTATTTTGTTTAAAAAAAACTCATCATTTTCTTCAGTTTCTGAAACCTCCACTTGACAGTAAAGCATCAGAATCTCTCTCTGCCAAACAGAGGTTCTTGAGGTAATGACAGTAATTTTTATTTTTGGGTGAACTGCTCCTTTAAGGGCTCTTCATGCAGGACATGTATATGAAATGTCATATCTGACCATCAGATCCAGCAGCTCGGGCCGGGTGTCTCGGCGCTGGCGTCTGGAGCGGGCGCGGGGCGGTTTGGAGGGCGGGTCCAGGAACAGCTTGTCGTCCTGAAGCGTGTTGACCAGACAGGGAACGTCTCCCACGAAGGCTTGAGCCTCTTTAGCCGTCATGGCTTTGGAGAAGCCTCGACCCTGCAGGGGAAGATTGACGTTAGCGTTCCAAATGTCAGGACGAGGAAACAGGAAAAATAATTACTTGGTTTAAACACAATCTAGTCGACAAATCAGACGAGAATTAAAACATTTCTGGAGGCAGTTTCATTATTAATGGATGGAAAGTTTTACAGCTTTTGTCTAAGTGCCAGAATAATTAGAAAGATTAAGATTATATTCAGTGTAAGCGCAATAAGTCCTTCCTTAAGACACTGCAGGCACAGCTCCAGTCAAACCTACACTACTGGCAGAGCAACACACACTTTCACACACACTAATGTATCTGCAGACAGGCGCTCAATCATTCTAATGCAGTGTGGAGCAGAGGAAAGGTGAAAAGCAGAACATGCAATAAATGAAAAAGCCCTTTTCTCTCAGACGCCTTTCCTGACTAAATTAAAAGAATCCCAAAACCGACACAAAGATGAAAGACGACAAATCTGGAGACGAATCCCGAGATGAAAATCAACACCTCATTCTTTCTCCAGGTCCCTTCAGGAAATTTGATGGATTGTTTTGTCCCATTCTATAGATCAAAATAATAATAAATAGTGGAATAATGGTCGATGTATGGATAAAATAACAATTACTAAACCCATTTCCAGCAAACGTTATGAAAATGGCAGGAAAGATGACTTTAAATGTAGGTGCAGATCAGGAGGGAAGGAAAGGAGGATTGAGTGTTTAAATAAAGGTGCAGAAAAAGATGATCGTAATGTATTTATTTGGTTGTTTATATGATATGAGGAATGTATTCATAGGATTGTCCAGGATTGGTTCCACTGAATGAAAATCATAGTTATTATAGAGACGAAAGCCAAATACAAACTTTCTATTTTGAATGAAAATGAACTAAGACTTAAATTTACTGCTATTTCATATTTTCATCATTATACTGCAATTTTAACATACTGCAACTGACTCATTCAAAGTACTGAGAACCAAAACAAGGGATATGTATGAATAAATTTAAAACACCTTACAAGATACAACATTAGGAATTTCAACGGTCAATCAGAATTAAATGCTAAAAATTTAAAAGTGATGCTGTTAGTTTAACTTTAATTACACAAAGACATTATTTAAGATCAAAACTGCAGTCCAGCCTTTGTTTCTCAATTAAACCCCATCGATTTGAACTATTTCCCACATCTATGAAACGCTGAGTCTTCCAACCAGCATCCGAGGTGCTTGAACCCACCGTGACGATGATGATGCCAGCCTCAGTGATGACCTTGTTGAACAGCGTGTTGAAGATGGGGTCGGGGTGGTAGTCGAAAGGCTTCAGCTCCTTCTCCCAGTTGTCCAGTCGGATGAAGGTCTTTAGGTGCTGGTTCGGGGGGCCGGTGACCGTCGGGGACCGGAACTGGATGACGGTGTCGTTTTTCTCATGGGCTTCCTGAGCGAACCAGAAGAGAGTTTGAACGTCACTTAAATAGACATAAAAGAAACAAAAGGTGGACCTACATCAGCTTGAGACAAGTTTAAGAAACTATCTGAACATGTCACCATAGAAACGCAGCCTGAGGCCAATTACAGCAGGACGTTCCTCCTGCGGTTGTTTTTCTTTTGAATGACTAAGAGTTGTTCCTGCCACGCTGACTGCTGACAGGAAAACTTGAAGTCCAGCAGGGAAATATTTAAAAATTCTTTATCAGGGAAAAGGGACAAAGACGAAAGAAAATTCAACTGAATATGTTTTTGTCGTAAAAAGGAATAATTTAGCATTTAAAAGAGGAAGCACATAAAAACTGTGTTGGCTGTACCTGCTGGGCTATGACGTAATGACCGGTCTAAGTACTGGATCACATGATATCCAGTCCCCTTCGGACCCTTTGGGACGGGTTCACCCCCAGAACCAGAACCAAACAGGATGAAGCCGCATTTCATTTGAGGTCTGCTCTGACAGTCAGCTCATTTAAACCAGGTCTTAAAACGTCATCGTTTACTGAAGCCATCCCATAAATCCAAAATGCTGCTTATGCGCCTTTATTTATCTCTTCACTTAATGAGTTTATCTGCTCATCTTGGCATTTTGTGTTTATTTTCACTTTTATTGCATTCTAATGTCTCTCACGCTCTTTAATGTCTCCTTTTTAATTCCATCGACGCCTCTGTGAAGCACCTTGTGTTTAAATGATGCTATAAATTAAAGACGCCGTGCTTCATCACTCCGGTATTCATCAGCTAAGTACGCAGCATAGCAGAATGACTCAAAACAGCTAGGGAGCCACTCTGTAGCAAAATGGCTGCGAGCAGAAGGCGGGGTTTACCCTGGTCACGTGACCACTCAGGTCTCAGGTGGGTCTGAACCAGGACCTTCCTGCTGTGAGCCACGCTGCACCACCGTGCTCCATTCAGGAGCATTTAGAAACGGCTAATCTCTTCACAACGAGGCTTTTAGTCGCACAAACAGATGCAACCATCTCTTAAAGAGCTGCAGGGACTTCACATGAAAGAGGTAATTACCTGAGCCAAAATTAAATCAACATGTTTTTACCACAAGTAAGCACCAATATTGACTCTAAATATTTAGGTCTAGTTCAGTAGATAGACTGAGAGCGGCTTATGAAGCCGACCAGCCAGGCCTTTGAGATAACGCTTCATGTTTATAGCAGCAGGTCTTCAAATCTGCGTCCCTGGGTAGCAGGACCGGGGACCGGGCCAGGACTGATGGAGTGGCAAAGTCTCATAATCCTCTGCAACCTTAATGCTGGCATTAAATTTAGCCCTTTTAAATGAAATGAACAACATTCCCACTGCTTAACGCTGGCTGGTACACTGGAGGGCAGGCGACAGCAGGATAACTCAAGTCCACCCCACACACACACACACACACACACACACACACCCTCTAAAAATATTTTTTTAAAATCCAATCCGACTTGATAAATTCTGGAGAGGTGAAACAGAGGAGCTGTTATCTGTAATCCTGAAAGAGACGGGCCAAACAAGAGGAGAGGTGAAGTCACACCTGACTGGTGGACACATGGAGGATGAGAGGAGTGTGTTTGCTGCTCGGTCGGAATGAATCACCGCTGCGGACTAATGAGATGTGGAGATCAATAGACGGAGCTGCTCCTGTGAGGCAGGGAACAGATGGAAACTCTCCACAGCCAGGCTCAGACGGAGGGAGTCCTCAAATCCTGACTGATTTGAAAATCAGGCTGGAAATGCAGGTGAGGTATTCACAGTGTTTCTTCTCCACAGTCTCAAAGACACTCTCTCTACAAGAGGATAATGGTGCATCACAAACTACAGGATAATTAGGTGTGATGGAGGAAACGTCAGCTCACAGCAGAGACCGAACAACCAGCTCTGAAATGGAAAGGGATGAAAGCAAACTGGTTTAAAGAGCAAAGCTGAACCCTCTAAAGGGAATAAGTGCAGGTCCAACCCCCTATTAAGTTAACAGTGCTCCCCTTGGGGACACGGTTATAAACAGTGTCTAAATTATTAATGTTTGCCCAAACATTGACTGAACCATTAATTGCTGTTTGCTTTTCCCTTTACATCCAGTTGTGTCTCACCTGGAGCATTAATATTTCACCAGCATCACTGGTCTACCTGAGGAACGTGTATGTGGTCCCTGTTGGAACGCCTCCCAATCCTTTGTCCCAAAAACAGTCAGCGATTAACTGAAGAAGAGGAGGAGGAGGAAGAGGAAGAGGAGGAGAGCTGCCGCTCGTTCCTATTTGTGTAATAGATCTAGTAGTCGACTGATCCATCAGAAATTTCCTCATTCTGACTGAGCTAGGGAGGAAATAATCCATCATTAATGAGGAAAATATTGATGGCATCACCTGCAGGGAGTCCCCAGCAACAGAAACCAGAAGTACATCTCAGCTCTCTGACATTTACCCACAGTGCACAGCGGCTTAAATTCATCAATGATTTACATCTCAAACACGCCAACAAACACGGTTCTAATGTTAATGAAGGTTCTGTGTTCTTCTACACATGCAGAAGGTCCCGCAGTCAGTCCAGGTTCACGCGGTGAAACTGTCCAGGTTCACGCAGTGAAATTGTCCAGGTTCACGCAGTGAAATTGTCTAGGTTCACGCAGTGAAACGGTCCAGGTTCACAGAATGAAACGGTCCAGGTTCACAGAGTGAAAAAGTCCAGGTTCACAAAATGAAACAGTCCAGGTTCACAGAGTGAAATGGTCCAGGTTCACATAGTGAAACGGTCCAGGTTCACACAGTGAAACAATCCAGGTTCACAAAATGAAACAGTCCAGGTTCACAGAGTGAAATGGTCCAGGTTCACAGAATGAAACGGTCCAGGTTCACGCAGTGAAACGGTCCAGGTTCACACAGTGAAACGGTCCAGGTTCACACAGTGAAACAGTTTAGAGCAAAGCAGCCATCCTTCTGATAAACAAAGGATGACTGACACATGGAGAGGAATATAAATAAAGGGAATAAATATTGAACTACTCGCCTCAAAAGCTGTCTGGTTGTCTCTGTCGACCTTCATGATGGCTCTCTGGATCAGGTCGAAGCCCGAGCCGGTCACCACGATGTTCCTCCCTCCACTAAAACAGACAGTAAATCACACATAAGAGCATCTCTGGAAACACAAACAGCAAGCAGACAAACACAGCTCTAACATTACAAATCACTTTAGTCTGAAAGAGGCCTATCTGTTGTTCCAGCCTGTCCAATCACACCAGCACTATGCAGCCAACTGCACGGAAAAGAAAGATAACCGTCTGCAACCATTTTCAGCCATCAGCCACCAGCTTGGTGAAACATCAGAGGCGTTTGTATCCCTTCAGTCAGAATAAAACATTCTGCACCGAAGCACGGGAGCAGCTCTTCAAGGACAAATCATACTTTTAAAAACAGTCTTGGCATTAATAAGCTCTGCAAGACTACAGATAGCGACTAACAGGCCAGAGAACAGGATGTTCAGTTCTATGAGGTCCAACCTTCTAATCAATGCCAACTCAGCGCTTTATCTCTAAGTTGTTTATTTTAGTCTGAGGTAAACACTTCTTTTTTTTATACCTGTTCTATTCTTCTCCTTTCCCATGCTATCTGAGCACATGTCACCTATAAAGAGTCTGTTGAAGATGAGGAAGATTAAGAGATGATGCAGGAAAATTGTACAACAGAAGACAAGAGGAAAGAGACGATGGAAAGGCAAGACATAGAAGAAAGGACAGCAGCCAAAGAAGATGTAGAAGAAAAGGAGATGAAGATGACAATCAAAACCAAACTGCATGTAGAGAAAAGAAAAAGGTGAAAATGAAGACGAGAGTAATGATGAAGTCAAACCGGACAAAGAATATGTAGAAGAAGAAGAAAGACAAGACAAAGAATAAAAAGAGACAAAGGTGAGCAGAAGAAGAAAAGGCAATCAGAGAAAGAATTTTCAGGAAAGAAGAAAAACGTGAGGAGAGGAGATGAAGAGGATGAAGAAGAAATGAAACACGGAAGATGAACAAGAAAAAAAGAAGAAGAAAAAACAACAAGCAGACCAACAGAGCAGAAAACAAGATGACAAAGAAGACATAGAAGATCAGGATGAAGATTTAGGTTCTGATGCCAAGGGCTTCCTTTTGCTGCCCTTCTTCAGGCCTTCAGAAGCGTTCCACAGATTTCTTTTTCTGCCTGTTTTTCTGATTTCCTGCCTGTTTCCTGTTGTCAGATTCGTTTGGCTGCTGACCTCCTTTCCCGGTTTGGAAACAGGGCAGAAACAACCTACCTGTGGACCTCCTCATCAGCCTCCATCCATCAGCCTTTGGCTCCAGACCCCTCATGACATCATTGAACAAACTGATCAACAACCCGCCCCACACTTCACATTAAATACTAACTTGCCGCTAGCAGACACTAACCAGACGAAGCTTCCTTGGGGATAGTGATCCAGCACGATGGGGTTTTCCAGATACTGGAAGGCACTTGGGATGGTTGTTGTGGTCGTCTTCCCGTACTTGACAGTGACGGTGAGGGGGTCGGAGGGCACCTTATCAGCTCGGTATTCTCCCGTCCTGCAGGTGATCTCTGCTCCGAAGCGCTCCCTGCCAAAACAAGGACGTAACTCAACGCCAGAGGCCAGCATGGCAGCCGCCTGACAGCTTGTTAAATCCTGGCTCTGCTTGTTTCTGTACTTCATTATTTTCCCATCACCTGTGCCTTAAATGTCACCATTGGATGGGCTTTGACAGAAATCTCGCCAGTGAAGGCGAATGGTAATAGAAAAAAAAAAAAAAAAAGACAATCACGCTTGTGACACCAAAGTTAAGGTCGATTCCATTTTCATTGGCGACATAAGAAAAGAAAAAAAAATCAATTTATAGGCTTCAAAGTGTGGCTACTGTAGAATTAGCATAGGGGACAATGTCTGAATAACAAGTAGCTTATCAACGGAATTTAAATGGACTCTGTGAATAACAATGTGTGTGTGGGGGGGGTTCCTTACACGGAGCAGTCCACCCCTCCGATGGCGACCTGCACGTCTTCCTTGCTGCCGGTGTCCAGGAACAGTCCAGAAATGGTGATGAGGGTCCCGCCAGCTTTAGGGCCCCTGGAGGGTTTCACCGTCTCAGGGATTGGGTCCTAAAGAGGTGTGTGTGTGTGTGGGGGGGGGGGTGCAGGATGCAGCATGAATACACTCTCCTCCTCCCTTGTTGTGGATTTACATTCACTTCCACCCCCCCCTTCCCCGTCAGAAACCTTTACACACTCGTACAGTACGAGCGTTCACATCTGCTTCAATCTGCTGAGCAAACAGTTTGGCGGAGTGCTCCCCTGTGGGGGGGCTTTAGCAAAGCCTGAGATGAGAAGCCCGTTAAAAAGCTGCTGTTAGCGAGAAGCTGCATCTGTTTCCAGAGAGACGCAGTCGGCGCATCGTTCAGCGAGTTACCGACGGTATGACAGCATCTCAGCGCTTCATTTACCAACACATTAGGAGGCTGCATCTGTAAAACGACTGAAGCCACACGTCCTCGGTTTGAGCGGGAAAAAAAATCTGCAGCTAAGAAACAGAAACGTCTCACAGGAAGTAAAACAACTGCATCAGCTGGAGGTTTCAGGACATGGGTATTTACTGGGTCAAAAGGTGCACGCTTCAAAAGCTGGAAGGTGGAAGTGTGTGTGTGTGCGTGTGTGTGTGTGTTTACCCTGTAGGTGAAGTACATGGAGGAGGTTCCTCTCTTCCCTCCCTTCACCTCCACCTCCACCTGCCCCCAGTGTGGGGCTGAAAGGTCAATCGGGCTGATTTCACAAACCACACTGGATCGGATGAAGAAATAAAGACATGTTTTAGACGGGGGCAGAAACTAATAAATATTTCTATGTATTTTTTTTTACGCAAAAAGACACAAAAACAGGCAGGAAATCAGATTTAGACGGCTTCTATTGTCAAATCAGCAAATCTGGGTCAAAAAGACTGAATAAATGACTCAAACGTTCAATCTAAATACCAAAAACATTTAAAATCAAACATTACAACCTTTGTATAACAGCTGAAAACGGGGCCCCATGTGGAAGGAGATGCTAATCCTGTTTAAATAATGTTTTGATGAGCATCCAATGGTTTCTGATCATTCAAAATGTCTGGAGATACCTTCGAATTATGCAATAAACCAACCAGTGCTGAAGAGCCCACAGTCAAAACACAGCAGAAACATCACAATGAAGAACCTGTCTGGACTTGAACTAAGTCAATCAAGCATTCAGTGGAAAGTGAACGACAACCCACAGCGAGCTGACGGAGGCAGCAGGAGCGTTCGCATCAGAAGGGGGGATGATTTAGGGGTGAAAAACGTCCCATCTGCTCTCGTAAATCCCGTTTTATGCCTTGTGGTGCAGATGGCGGGGCAGGAATTATTCATAGAGGCGGATCAATCCTTCCAGGTGTCAGCAGTCGTGTCGTTGGGAAACTGGATGTTTTCCCTCTTAAAAGCTCTTTAGATGAAGGGAACACTTTAAACAGCTGTGGCATTTAGGAGGCGAAGTGCGACGAGGAAGAGGAGGATCTTTTAAAATATGATGGTTTCGGAGCAGAGGGATGAACTTACAGCTTTTTATTTGATGAGTCATAAAACACTGATAAACAGGATGTTTACAGGTCAGTAATTAGATCCCAGCAAAGCAGCGACATCATTAAAACGTACGTGAACAAAGAATATAGAAAAAAAAAAGAACATGGACGGAATCGTTGAAGAATGTTTTATTTTGAGTCATATATCAAACAAGTATTTAACTAATATTAATGTCAAAAAATGGCTAAATTAATTTCCTCTGGGAATGATGATGTCACAGCCCAGCTCGACATGTGCTAATTAGAGTTCTAAGCTAATTTACGAGTATGTACAGATGGAATGACGGAAAAAAGACAGGGAAGAAAAGGTGATTTTTAAATGTTATATCGCCACCTGCTGCGCTGGCATGTACACTGCATGTGAAAGGAGAAGGCTACCGTTTTAAAAAATGCTTTCAGCCTCATTCAGTCCAGCTCTTTGAACAGTTGAGGTGTTTTTCTGTGGTCCACCACAGACGTCCATTAGGTCACAACCCCGCAGAAGCACTCCTTCAGAGTAACACCACCGATATCAGTGTACATTTCCCTGATGATACATCTGTTCTTTGTCTGAAGAAAAATCAGATCTTGAATTTAAGGGCTTATTTTTACAGCTTGGTATTCACACTTGTTCTCAGCGACATTCACCTTTTAAAAGAGTGATACTCTTTCTAAATCAACCGACGTCTGGAGACCTTCAGATCGATACAGTGGAATAATGAGCTAAATAAATTATAGTAGCAGGTCACCTCCAGCAGAGCAGAGCAACCCTCAGCTGATTGCGTCCAAAAGTTTACAAAAAAAGTGTGTGTGTGTGTGTGGGTGTGTGTGTGTGTGTGTGTGTGTGTGTGTGTGTGTGTGTGTGTGTGTGTGTGTGTGTGTGTGTGTGTGTGTGTGTGTGTGTCACCTGGTGGAGACGGAGTACTTCTCAACTTGATGGATGCAGGGCTGCTTGACCACAGTGATGCTTTTGATGTCTTCTCCATGGATGCCAAGGTTGGAGCCGCGGATGGTGATGGAGATCCCTCCCTTCAGGGGTCCGAAACGAGGGATGATCTGCAGGGGGCGCCAGAGGGGTGAGGGTTTACAAACACTTTTTTTTTAGATTTGGCACTGATTTTCCAAAAACCCCGATATTCAATGTGTGGAAATTTGATTTTTTTCCATGAGAATGAAAGAAATAGTTGAAAGTCAGGAAAGAATTTCCAGGTTAATACTTTGAAGTCTGAGGAGATGCTATGCATTCTGGGAAATCTGAGTGCCGCTGAGGTTAGCACACTGCAGCAAAGTCGTTACAAGCAAAAAAAGTTTAGCATGAAGTTTAGCAACACCTCTGTGTGTTAGCAGGATTATAGAAAACTAAAAATGACGCATGGAACTTTATGGAAGCAGGAACATAAACTACTTGATTGATCACATTGAAACTGGATGGAAGAGTTGGACCTGCTTCTGGAACGGATCCAGATTAATGGACGGAGCCATAAAACTTTTCTCACTTCCTTTAAAGTCGCTGCTTCTTGGCAGCGGTTCGCCGTCTGCTGAGAGTCCTTTTAGTTAAATTAGCTTTAAGCTCAAAGTGCACCTGAGGTCAATGATGTCATCATTTTCAGGATGTGGTCATAAAACTACCCAACAGATTGAAATGACATCCTGTTGATGGTGCCGGATGAAAGTCATTCTGGGGCTATTTTATCATTGACAGAAAATCCAATAATGATCTATTAATAGTTATTGACCAATAACCATTAGACAAAACAGCGAACACACAGTTTATAATAATGTTTGCTCATGACCTCAGCAGACGTCAACACAACTCTTGATAGCCGTGTGTCGATGATAATGAGGCAGCGGCGATTAAGCCAGCAAAGACAGAATTGATCCATCTAGCGGCGCCTCAGATCAGCTGAAGTAGACTCCTCACAGGGCAGTCAGGTCTGATCAATAGTCCAATCAGCATCAGTGCCTCCTCACCGCTAAGCACAACACTTTAATGCACCTCTACGGTCGGCGGCGGTGGAAGTACTCACATCAGTGATCTGGGGGTCAGGGCACTCGATGCTGTAAGGATCCGCGGCCCCCAGCTGATCGACGTTACACAACTTCTCGTACACACACGCCTTCTGCTTGGGGCACCACACACACCTGTACTTGGTGTCAGCGTTTTTACAAAGGCTGCAGTCCTGCCTCCCCACAGAGCAGTTGTACAGGGTCACTGGAGGGACAAAAAGGTCACATCACTTCCCCTTATTTATCAAACATTGTCCTGATGAGTTAAAATCCACCTCATTTACAGGTAAATACTGGAGCAGGAAAAAATCAGTCTCCATGGCGACACGCTGACCTGCCCTACACTCTCTGATTACTTCAGCTATTGTGTTCTATTCACTGGTACGTCTGACCATTGTACAGTAGAACCTATTATTTCTGTCTGTTAGCAATCACATACATTAATGCATATGTTTGAAAGTACATTTAAATTCATATATGTAAATTCATTCAAAGCAATGTAAAATATTCTCTACTGTACACCAACTGGAGTGAGTTTTAAGACTTCAGAGATTCTTGGTACTTCAACATGTGCATTATTAGTATTACTGTCATTGCCAACATTATCATTATCAATATTATTATTCTACAGGAGTCTATTAACTTTCATCCAAAGTCATTTACAGAAAACAATTATTGAGCTGATCAATAATGAAAATGGGTTTTAACAGTCAAATAGTGCAACTCATACTCATAATAAATAACCAATACTTTAATTAGAACAAATGACTCAAATATTCTGCCTCAGCTAATTCCATTTATTCATCGTTTGACATTGAAGAAAGTTTTCATGTCAACATTTCTGAGCAAATCTAAACTCCACTTCCTGTAAACAAATAAACACGTAAAGAAGTTGTTAGAGGTACATGTTAATGGAAATACATGTTCATGCATTGCTCCCCTCTTGAACCGGCGCTGCCCTCTAGTCTTTAAATTGTGTGTGTGTGTATTTGTGTGGCCCGTTTTTATTGTTGTTTTATTAATGAGAACAGGTGAAAATAAGTAAAGGATTGAGTATCATGTCTGAAGTTAAACACAGTTTTAACTGAGATCGGTGTTTAATATAATATAATTAACAGTATTTGTATTTTTTGATTTATTTTCCTTAGTCTATTAAATACATCACAATACAGCAATTTTTATATTCGTGATGAATCTGCTTCTTGTGTGATTTAATTTGATTTGCATGATGAGATAAACATTATAATGAATCCTCCTCATTTGGTAAAAACGTGGCAGTATATTAATTTTCTGTTTATTTCCATTGGAGAGCAGCTGCCTCCCATGTGAAGGAGGCCCCCCCGCTGGGAGCTGTAGTGAACACATGGAGCATCACAAACAATCAAATCCCACAATAACAAGTGGGGGAGCGTACCATTCAGAGTACTGTCCATCTTCTTGCCTGAATCCTTGTGCTTCACGTAGAAAAGAACGTTGGTCTCTGGAGACTTGTCGTACGAAAACTAAAAAAAAACACAGGAGAAAATGAACGATTAATCCAGAATCCAGTGATTAATGGCTCTTAAGCTCCTCTCTGCTAACAGAGTGGGCTGCTGCCCCCCCCCCCCCCCCCCGCCAAGACAGGAGGAAAGGAGGGACTCCTTGTTTCCACTCATTCTGGAGGATACCCAGCTGAAGAACATCGCTGGAGGCGATGCACTGCTTGTCTCCTAATCTCTGAATCAGGTCCATTGAAGAGCATCTGTCCATTAGGGGGCACTAGACAACAAGGGGGGGGGGGTTCCACCGTTCTAATATAAATAATAGACCTGCATATTTCTAATATGTATTGTTTTCATGATTTTCTTTGAGGAAAAAACAAAAAGTCTTTTTGTTGACCTTAAAATAAACTTTAGGAGCTTTACGTCAGATTCCTCTCTGCTGTGCTGTGATTGGTTGAGCTTTCATCGCTAAGCACTAATTCTCAGTTGCTATGGGCAAAAGCTTCTCCTTAAATTACTGTAACGTTAAAGAAATATAACTTCTGGGGTGACAAATGCTGTGTGTGACTCACGTTGAAGCCGCTGAAGGTGTAAAAAGGCTCCTCCTCCAAGTTGACGTCTTCTTCCATGTTTCTCATCAGCTCGGTGCCGATGGTGAAACCTCGATTCTGGAGAGCAAACGAAAACCAGAAATGATGTTGGACAATCAGTCAGTAAATGTGAAGGAACAGCTCGTCTTAGCTTAGCATTAAGAGCTAAATCTCGAATTGGCATGTAGATCAGGAACCTAAGAGAAATCTGACTCCTGATTCAATCACTTTCAGCTTCAATCTAATCCCACGTCAGTCTGGATTTCTGTCCAGACCCTGTGAACATAGTCCAAGAAGTCAGATTACATTTTCTGGATCTTGATGAAGATTTGGATCTACACCTAAAACTTAAGTAAATCAAACTTTTAGGTAAATTAATTTAAATTTGATGCCCTCTGAGTATTTTAGATATCATATAATTCATTACTGGGATGCTCCGGCTCTACCTGGAGCTGTCGCTGAGCTCAGCTCTCTTGTCGTTTCCCAGATATAATTGATAAGCGATGTGAGCAGCAGCAGGTCTTTACTGGGGGGGGTTTAAGGCGTTACGTTACATAAAACCTTTAGCGATGCCACAAATACTGTGATTAGCACGTCTCTGACTCTTCCAATCACTCTACTGAGGTTGTCCTCTTGAGAACAGCATGATGACATGATGTCTGCAGAGTCAAGGTGTGACCCCCACCTCAAGGTCCTCCCTTGTCAGCTGTTAGCGCCGTTACCTGTAGCATCACCACCGAATGACTAGTTCAGCTGGAATGTAAATTGATTTTCTATACAGGGACAAAGCATCCGGAAGCCCTTAATGAGGACCGGCCCCCTAATGGCCCCCTGTTATCAGCCTGGTGATTAATGGGGGCCGGTCTGGCTGACTCACTCTTCCAGGTTTCGCTGTGAGTGTGGCGCAATGCAGGTCATGTGACCACCCACCTGCTCTCTCCTGATTGGAAGGCAGTTTGTGTTATTGCCTCTCGATGTGCGCCGGTCTGTAAATTATGCTGGACTTTTGTTAGCGTCGCTTTTTGTTAGCGTGTGAGCAATTTCTGTATGAGATGAGTATTGATTTCTGCTGTTGTTAAAATTGGAATCAATCCAGTTTACAGAGGTTTAAATAAATGAGCGAATCCCAGGAGCTCCGAGTCGCCTCCTCACCCGGTTTACGTTGATTCCCTCGAAGCTGATCCGAGTCTTGTAGCCCACCGGGATCAGCACAGGATCCGGATTCTCAAACCGAGGACACTTGGCTCCTTCGTTTGACCCCTGAGGAGACGCCACAATCCTTTGAATCACCTACAACACGACGACAAGAGAGCGGACACGCCGTCTCCCGAGACAGATAACAGTATCTCTGAAACATCTGCTGACTCGTCGAGTGACGTCCTCCACGCTGCTGTCTTTGTCTCACACGACTCGGCTGATTCTGGGATTTTAGTTTATTGTCAGGAGAGACTTTCATCTCTAAGGAATCTCAGACAGACGTTAAACACGTCGCTTCAAACTCCTGCAATATTTTCCAGGAACACTTTACATCCAAAAATAGCTACAGGGGTATTTAAAGCAGGATCATATGTATAATGATGGCTGCATGCATGCTAATATTAATGTAAGCTGCATCCTAATGCTAACCTTATAGGAGTGATGCCCAGATGCTGTCAGGCTACCAATCAGGATTCAAGATTTTTTTCCAGCTTTGACATGTGACCCAAAGGTTGCCCTGGAAACAAACCTGAACATGTTTGATGATGTCGGAGTCCTTCACCTCGTCGATGTCGCTGCAGGTGTGGTCTCTGGTGTTCCACTGGCAGCCCCATAGACTGGCCACACACGACATGCACCTGGAAACAGGAGAAACACACACACACACACACACACACACACACACACACACACACACACACACACACACACACACACACACACACACACACACACACACACACACACACACACAATGAGGCAGGAATGCATACACATACGAAAACATGCAAACTCATCAAAGATTGTCCGGCACGAAAATCCATGAAGCTGACAACAAAATGGATCTGAGCAAGTTCACATAAGCAAAGCTCGTTCATCACGCGTTCCTGAGTGTGAAAGGAATGAAGGAAAAAATAAGCAGGGTGGGAAAAACAAGTGAGATTGACTTTCATTTTTTGATTAATGAAAAGGAAACAGGCAATTTCCTTGGCTCGGTAATAAACGCTGGGGAGAAAATGCAAGAGGTGCATCTGAAACAGCCATGAATCACAATTTACAAACAGACTTGATCTCTCATCTGTTCTTGCAGGGTGATGCGTTCACATCAAGGCTGGCAGCTGATGCTGGGTTCAGTGTCGCTGTGTATTTTCGGTGGGCGGTAGAGCAGAACTGATGGATTAAGTGTCTGACTCACGGCGTGTTTTCTGATTTCCTCACGGTGGCGGCGCAGTTGTAGAACTTATAGTCCCGCGTGGCGAGCTCCACGGTCTCATTGACGAAGATTCTGACCGGCACGGCCACAAAGTCTGAGGACAGAGGAAGAGGAAGCCCGGTTATAATAATCAGAATGGCCTCTGACTACGCATCTTCTCAGTCAACCAGAGTTCTAATCTGTGTTGATTCAAGCTCAAAATGCCGATGCTAACATGCTGAAGGAGGAAAGGGAAATCGCTGGACGAATGCACAACTAAATAAATGGAGTCACAACTTGCTTGGAAAACTCCGAAGGTTGTAATTTATGATTGGTCAAGAAGAAAAGCCAAACAGATTCAGCATTCATTTTTAACATCATTAGAAATGATAGATTACATTTCAAAAACCAGACAAACACTCGGTAGAGCACAAACCTCCACCAGAGCCCAGCGGCCCCCCTTCAACTCCATCGAACCTCATCCACCCACTGCAAAGTCAGAAAACTCAGAGTTTCAACCCTCTAAATATGTTGGATTGCTTTTCATAAAAGATCCATTATTCCCTGAGAAATTAAAATGTCAAGAAATGACAGAGCAATGTTAAAAAATGCGGGAAAACAAATCCTGGCCCCTCTTCCACACCACACTTCATCATCATCATCATCATCATCACTCCTGGAGCTGGTCCAGACTGACATTCCAGAAACGTCCCTCCCCAGAGGCAGTACCTTGGTCCTCAGGTGTGGGTGGTATCTCTGAGGGGTTGGGCAGATGGCAGGTGATGTGACCCGGGTCAGACATGGCTCCCTCACTCTGGAAATCCCGGATAGCGCAGTGCAGACGGTCGGAAGGTCCGATGGCAGGAAGGGACGGGATGCCGATGGTCACCTGATCGGCAAACAAACAATCAAAGGAACAGTTTGAAGCTGAAAGGGTTAATAGTCGGAGCGACTGGAGTTTTCAGGATGGATCGATGAGGAGCGGGACGACCTCGAGTCCGGGGTCTCTGACTCGCAGGAATTGGTTATGACTCACATTCATGGATTTTAGCAGATGGAGCTCTGCAGGGTGAACAGAGGGATGGAATGAGTGAGGAGAGGAGGAAGAGGAGGAGCGGCGCTCTACCTTCTGGGTCTTTTTACAGGAGAGGTTGGAGGGGTGGAAGGAGCGGATGGTCACACACTCCTGCTTCGGGCTCCACACCCAGCCGTTCTTCTCCTCCGCCCGCCGGCACTCAGACCTCCTGGTGCACCTTGAGAGGAACACGAGCCGTTAGGTTTGGTGAGGCTTCATGTGATAAAAACATAACGCAGGCTGAGTAAATTAGTTTGAATCATTTTATTTTTACTCTTAACGGTCTTAATCCACCTCACAGCGGCTCTGCTGGGAGGAACAGCAGGGGACCAACAGGGAGGGGCCAAAAACACCTGTTTAATATTAATAGTATGCTAATATATTATTTACTGCAACCATAAGGTGTGACTGCGAGACAGCTGAAACCAGATCCTCCCACCTTTTAATACAGCACAGATTCTAAAAGTATGGTGAAACTTCCAAAAATTACGTATTAAATAAGACTTTTTAATTAAATTAGGTCTTTATTAATCAAATTTATCCCGACTGCTCTACGCTCTCCCTCGTAGGTACTAACATATATCTATAAATATTCCGTTTTCTGTTGATAAAAAGGAAAAAAAATCACTATGAAAAAACAAGTTGTGTATCCATGACTATAAAAATTTCATTAAGATATGCAGAAGTCACGTAATCTGTAGGAGCAAAGGATTCATAAATCACAAAAAAAATTTTCTTTAAACACCGAAACTCTTATTGAAATACAAAGCTGGAAGATCACCCAACAACCTGCTGTGTGTGTGTGCACACGCTTACAGGTGTGTGTGCACACGCTTACAGGTGTGTGCGTTCTCACCTGCCCTCCAGGACACACCAGCCGCAGTACGGGTCCCGCAGAGCCACGCATGATTGGCAGTCCGTCTTCTTGAGGCAAGTCTGAACCGGGACCTTGTGGATCTGCAGCGTGATGACATGAAACATCATCAACGGAGACCCGGTGAGCGGGGGGGGGGTCTGAAACCATGTGTGGATTATGGATTGGATTCGGACACCCAATGCTGATCTGATCTGCATTGTAGTCTGGATTGTAATCTGGATCCCATTCGGTAATCCAGACAGGTTATTGTATTTTCAGTGGTCCAGTTCTGTCACATATCTTTACGTCAGACCTTCAGTTTGGTCAACGGTTTTGCGAGCACCACTGTAAATCTCTCCCTGCTTGTTTTAGCGGCGACAGCGTCGGCGGGGGCGTTGTAGTCAAAACTGGGACTCTTTCTGCTCGTCATTCTCAGATCAAGATCCCTTTTCCTAATCAGATGAAAACTGCAGTTCACTGATAAAAAATAATGTCTCTGCCGGGTCACATAGCTAAAATCTTGTAACCCTACAAAACGACCCAACAAAAGGTGTTGCTAAGCAACCAGGGTACGAAAGTAGTGCAGAGTGGTTTCTATAATGAGCAAACAATTTCTAAGTATAAATATTCACATTTAGTATATTTATACATCTTGATTTATGATAAACTGACAGACGAGGGCTTTATTCATTATTTAAAAACAAGTCATTCTCAACCTGAGCCGATCCTGTGTACGCTCACAGAGCTCATGGGAACAAAAACCACTTGTGAGAACCTCGGTAGTTCCAGAGCAACAAAAGTGGTTTCTACGGAGTTGTTGGGTTCCTGTGGTCTGAAAACATTCTGCTGACACACCCACCTTCTTCTCTGTGGTGATGTAGATGTGGCTGCTGTTGAGGTCAAAGAAAAGGTTCTTGTTGATCTTCTCCCCAATTCCGTCCACCAGAGTCTTGCTGTAGATGTACGGCTCCTCATTCAGATGCACCTGAGCCCAAAAACACCGTCAAATACAATGTTTTTACTGTAAAACCCCCACCCTCTAATGCACCATGGGTAAAAACAAAACCAGTCAAGCACAGAAACCCCCCACCTTAAAGACTTCCCCCTGGTTGTTCCCCAAGAAAGCGATGGTGTGACCGTTCTCAACGGCCACGGCCACGGCGGTCAGGAGGTCCGACTGGGTCAGCACCGCATCCGCCTTCAGGGCGAATCTGGGCTTGCTGGCCAGAGGGGAAGGCAGGAAGTCGCCCCCACACTTAAAGTTCTCCAACGTGTCCTTCTGTTGAAGACAAAGGTAGAAGAAAGAGATTTCATTCAAAGGATGTGACAGAAGATATAGACAATCAACTTGAACCCTAACCCGCCAAACTCCCATCTTCAAGAACCTAATACAATGGGAACAGATGTGGAAGGAAGAGCAGCAGAATACAAAAGGATCTGCAGAAAGTAAACAGCAATGCGTCTATGCATTATTGATTTAGCAAAGGGAATCTGCAAAACACTTTGCACTCATTTATTTCACTCAGACTCCTTTAAAACTCCAAACAGCCAACAACAGAGGTACGTACTGCGATTCTCGATGTGCAGAATTCGTCAGTTTTGGACGAGTAGGGGATATCCACAGCGGGAAACCCGGATATCTTCCCTGAGTCGCTGTAGCAGGCGCTGATGATGTCCACCAGCCGCTCGTTGATGGCGTTGAGTGGATACATGCAGAGCGCCGAGTCGCTGTCGTCCTCGTCAGAACTCGCCACCGTGAACAGGACCTTCTGCCACGAGACCACCTTACCGAACATACCTGAATGGGTCATGATCTGTGCCAGCTCTTTCCCTGGCGCGGCCACGTACCCGGCTTGGACTTTGTTGTATCGGTTATTGGGGCCGCAGTTTAACTGGAGCTCCGTGTGGGAATAGTAGTGCTGGTCGTCTTCGCAAAGACGAGATATAAAGGTTAGGTTTTTATTATCCGAACCGTCAAGAGTCCGCGAGAAGAGGAAGTAAATAAAACCCTCCTCTTTGAAGGCAAGGCGGAAGTCGTGCAGGTACTTGGGAACGAAGGGCGTCGTCTGAACCGTCGACGCCTCGATGATGCTCTCGAACACCACCCAATCGCGGTAGTCCTGAAGGATTCGTGTGCTGATGAGTTTTGTGCTGTCCAGGCTTCCGTAGCCCTTCCCAACGAGAAAGACACTGAAGACGTTCCCATCTTTTGAGAAGGTGGACATGACGCCCACCACGTTCACGTTATCCTCTATGCTAGCCACGTAAGTCCTCTCTCCGTTGCTGTCGCTGTAGTAGAGCTGCTGCTCCACGTTGGTCAGGTTGAGGAGGGAGCAGATGCCCCGGTACCGGCTGCCGCACACTATGAGGCTCCCGTGGGACGGGTGGATCAACAGGAGTTTGTTGAGGTTGGGCATGAGCTTTGTGTCCTGGCACGCCGAAGCAGGAGGCGTACACATCCGAGCGTCCGCTTTGGGTCCCGTCTCGGCACGAGCCTGCAGGCGCAGCGACGGCCCCAGCTGATAGATGGCGTTGACGGCCCCCAGGTAGATGCGGCCCGTCTGGAGGTCCTGGACAACATTGTTAATGTAGGTCTCGGAGGTGAACTCCTGGATGGAATCGGCGCTGCTCTCCCGCTGGGCTCGTGAGACGGATTTACAGAGGAGGAAGAAGAGGAGGGAGATCCAGCTCGCCATATCTGGTGAGAACAAACAGAGAGTTTCATTATTAATGCACTTAAATGCAATTTGAAGTGTACATGAACCATTTGCATCACATGATGGCAGCCCGTTGGTCACATAGACGGCCAATCAGTTCAAAGAAACAGAACAGCTTTAACAGAAAGTCAATACTGATCTGAGATACAACGGAGATATCGATCCTCTCACCTTCATCTCTGCTCCTTTTTTAAAAGGCATTGTGTGTAGTCGGAGGAATGCAGGTAGCTTCTAGCCACTTCTAAAGCCACCACTTGAATTTCATTCATATTTATGTACAGATTTGAATAAAAGTTTGCAAGATGGACTAGATTGTCACAAAATAAAGGTGTCGTACAATTTTTTCCTGTCGTCTTGTTGGAGTCTGGGATGTTCTCAGATTAGCAGTACTGCTGCTTTTGCATCCACGCTACCAGTTTGTGCGAAAAACCTTCTGCTGCATGTTTTCCTGACTGGAAGCAATGTTCACATGAATTTCCTCAAAGCAGAATTAATTTCTTGTTGTTACAATTTTAAGATTGCTGAAACTTCATTTATGATTCCTGTTTCTAAATTGGACTAAATAATGAGCACTTAGTCCATTAACGTGATGCAAATAAACTGTAATTAACATTAACAAGGAAGCAAAATTTAGCATAGCAAGCGTGTGTCTCAGAAATCTTCACATTTCATTCCTTTTGTGATAAAAGCAGAGAAACATTTGAACATATCTGAACTTTTTATTTCTCACTTTCTAACATTGTCCAGGGTTGTGAAGAGACACATTTAAATTTAGTTTGATATGTGAAGTATTTTAGTTTCAAGGTTCATGCGTGGACTGTGACAGACACAGACAAACATCCCATAATAACACTCAACACAGTGATGCTCTCCCAACAAATGGGAGTCTATGCTGCGTTTTGACCTTGTTTTAATTATTTAAACTGCACAAATTCATTTCATTCACCCGACCAGATGAAACGATCCGGTGAGGAGACATTCATGTGGGTGACACTGATCCCACAGAGCGGCGCGTGAATCACATCGAGACGCAGATTCAGGTTATTGAGATTAAAATACGACTAAAAAAAAAAACGGCCTGGAGCTAACAAGCGGTTTGCGTGTGACTCAACTTGCTGCACCAGTTCCATAAAGGGTGACTTATTTTGGATTTAATTGACTTAATATCAGAAAAGATTAAGGCAGAGAGCTCGATGTCGAACCATAACACAATGAAATCCTCTTTAAAAGGTTTGGATCCGTTCCAGCTTCTTCTACTGATGCTCCCAGGAAGAACGACGTCTATGGAAAAATGATCCCACGGGATCCTGTGAAACACGTCCAGCCCGGCTGCTGTTTGAACCATCATTTTACGTGGCCCGCAACTGCATAAAAGGTCAGAGTGTCTAAAAATAAATACGTCCAGAGTGCGTTGACCAAAACTTAAATTTCCCACAATTTAATAATCAAGCCCATTTTTAATTTTGACAAAAACTTTTTGAAGAAAGTTAATGTTCTAACTTGTGTTTGATGTTATTTTTCTTTATTCTCTTGGATAGTTTGGTCCTTGATTGATGGAGTTTTGCTGGTTTCATAACCTGACAAATTAAAAGAAACAGACAGACATGTTTTTTTTCTGTGCAAATGTAATGTTTGTAACTTGAATAAGCAATAATTTAAGTTATTTAAAATTAAGGAATGATTACATTTATTTTACAGTACATTAAGTTGCATTTAGTTACATTTATTAGTTACATCTGGCCCTTCGATTACAGCCATTGTGCTGATGTGGCCCTCAGTGAAAACGAGTTGAACGCCCCTGTTCTATAGCGATTGTGTGACCATGATGTCATGTGGTTTCAGACCCCCCCCCTAGAAACACCCACGTGTGATAACCAGCTGCTGGATTTCTCAACCTGTTGTTCCTCACCGGACTAAACGGAGGGGGGATATTTATCCAGAAGGGGAACCTGTTCATTTTACCGGTGACTCCCATCTGATTTGAAGTGCCCACTACTCCCTTTTATTTTTATACGCATTAACCGCCTCGCCTCCACCCCCCCCACCCCCCACCCCAACCAATTTCACTGTGTAAATACTTTGTGCCCTTTTCCATCCCCAGCCTTAAATATTTCAATTAAATTTAAAACGATGCTATAAAATCTCTGCCTGTGCTTCTTCAGGACAGAAATATGAGCAGCTGGTTTTTATCGCTTAAATTCAGAGGAGGGGGCTGCCAGCGTTTAACTAACGGCTGGACGAAATACAACGGACGCCATGTGGATGAATAACTCAGCTTTTTAGCAACAAAACATCTAGAAATCTGTTTCCAAAAAAAAAAAAGTTAGGATGCTGGGTAAGATGTAAATAAAAACAGATTGTGGAAAACATTTCATCAACGATTACTAAAATGTTTAAAACAAGGATATTTATAATGTTTTGAAAATTAGACCCAGCTGAATTTGTGAGTTGTGATCGAGGCAACAAAAGAGCGTGATGATTGCTTCACGCTTAAAGTAAACCACCTGGTGGAACATCAGCGTTAACGACGTTACCTGGCAACAGGTAGGTCACGTGACTGGGTGTTAAAAGCATCCATCGGGGGTTCACAATAGACTCACTTTAAAGTTAGTGTGGTTTCACAGGAAGCATACTGTGTATCTGTATTGTACGGTGTCTCACTTTAATCTTTTATTATCCTCCATTTCCCCATTTCCTTCACTTTAATCCCTGATTTATGTTCCTGCAGGGCGATACAGTTCTACAAGCTCGTTTTATTCTAATTACGTCTCAATTTGTGTTCATCTAATTACATTTCAGGGACTAGACGTCAGCATATGGACGTTTTTCTCATGACCAGCTGCTGCTTGATGGGGGAAACGGTTTGGAGGTTGAGGTAGTTTGGCTCCTGACCCTTAATTTGAATCGTCTTCTGTTGGAAACACCTGGAGAATCAGGTGATTCTTTATCTTCATCAGTCTCTTCTATAAATGCGGGTAAACCCTTTGGCAAACTGTCACATCCACTCGCTCGACCCCACAGAGAGACGCTGGATTATGTCAACATCCTCTGTGACAGAAAATCACTCAATCCTTTGACTCCCAATCAAACGGCGTGACGAAGCAACTCTGCGTCTGCGGTGAACGACGTCTCAAGGCGCTCATTTAGGTTTCACAAACTCCCGTTCCACTTACATCCGTGACTTCAAAGAGGCCGTTTCCTATTCATGCAAATCCTATAGCTGCCCCCCCCCACCCCCGATCAGAGGAAACCAAGTTCCCCTCAGATGCTGCATAATGGGTCAGAGCAAACCGAAATTCTGAACACATTTCAAAGCAGCCTGTCCTCTCCCAGGATGTCTCCTCCTGTCGCTCCATCACTTTTCATCCTTTTTTCACAGGTTTAATCCTGAACGCTTGAATTAAAGAGGCTTCAAAGAGCCCGAAGAGAGGCAGACGTCTCCTGGGAGGGTTGTGGATGGGGATGGGGATGGGGTGGAGGGGGCACAGGTGGAAAATGAGCCCTGCTTCTCTACCTTCGTTTCTCCAACATGGTGACCGGGCTTTAGCGAATGCAACACGGCTAAATTTAGCATCTGCGTCAGCCTGAGGCTAATGAACCCCCCCCCCCGACAGCCAGGGATAAATTATAATGAGACGCATCATTTGCTAACGATGCCGAACACGCCAGCGAAGGAGTCGCAGAATTTAAAAGTTCCTGATTGGTGCAGTTTAAGCATCGACTAATGAGTTACAGGAAAAGTCAAACATGTTTTCACTTAGTCGAGTTTGTTAATGAGTTTTACCTCAGAGTCGAGACGGAACAAAAGCTTTTTGGATTGTAAACATCAACTACACCTTTAGATTAATATTTCACATTTATCTACAAAAACACATCCTTTTCTGAAGTGGGACGTTTGCAATGAATTATGGGAGAATTAAGGAAGAACCAGGGAACCAATGAGACACCTGAACTGTTTCCCATCTGCATTCAAGTGCAACTAAATGGAGGACCCAGAATCTCTTATGATGCATTCATAAACACTCATCATGCATTATAACAACAGTCCAGGAGCTTTAGAGACTTGACTTGTCAGGACTGCTTTTCTGGGATGTCTGAGGAACCGGTAATCTGATCCGATTCCACCAGGAGAGGAATGAACGATGACCTGATGATGTGTGATTATTACCAGAACAAAACCGATCCGACTGACGACGTGACGGGACGCGTACCCCATTCCGTGGATGGAGATTCTCAAACCGCCGCCCACTCGTGACTCAGAGCGCTGGAAGATGAGGTTGAAAAGAATTGGGACTGGGCCCTAATCTGCCTGACTTAAACCGATTTATCAGCTCACATCTTTAGCTTTCTGTTCCGATCAGATGGAGCTGCTGAGATGAAACACGCTTCAGCCTGCAAACTGAAAGGCGTATCCACACACACACACACACCCCCCCCACACACACACACACACTTCCCCTCCAAACGGGTCAGGATGTGTTTGGACAGGAGGAGAATCTCCTGGCGCGGGAGGAAGGAAGATAAACGCAGCGGTGAACAAACACACTCGGATGCAGCATCACAGCAGGAAGTGCTGACGGCGTAATACCCCCCCCATCACCAATCCCCTGAACCCCCACCACCACCACCAAAGGCTCCTCCAGGCCCCGCCATGTTGCTTTTTGACACCGGGCCACTAACGCCCGTGGTGGCGGTCCGAGCGCCGCGGCCACCTCCTCTAGGATGGCGCCACGCCGGGAGGAAGCGTGCCTCCACCGGGGGGAGCGGCGGATCAGGAAGGAGGAAATGATAACTGCTGACCCGGCGAGTTTAGGAGCGTCTCATTAAAACAAGAAACCGATATGATAAATAAAAAACAGACCCCCCCTCCACCCCCGCCACCGAACATAATAGGATCTCACCCCACGCCGCTATCACTCATATTCAGCAGTTTCTCTGCTCTGACACTGATGTGTGTGTGTGTGTGTGTGTGTGTTTGTGTGTGTGTGTTGGGTGGTGGTGGGGGGGTGGGGGTCCTCGATGCTGGGGCCCCTTCCTCTGCTACACCATGATAAAGGTAAATGGTTTTAAATGACCAGCGTCTCCCCAGAGGCCTGGGGGCTGGCGGGGAGGATGGCGAGGGGATGCATCTGCCGCGTCTAGGTGTGCTGTGTGGGCCCGATAGCGTCGGCGTGGGTCAGTCTGGACGAGGGGTGGATAATTTCCCAGCATCCATCAGGAGAAGGTGAACAGGAGACGGAATTGGAGGGAGGGTGGCGGGGTAGGAGGCACTCCAGTATCCACATGAACAATTACACCCAAGTCAAAGCTGGCAGTTCATTTATTTCAGTTTGACTGACGGGCAGAACCAGAGCAGTGGGTGCGGTCAGGTGGCGCCTGATTGGCCGGATGGGACCAATCAGACATGCTGAAGCCTTTAAATCTGGCCAACGACCCAATCGGTGAGAGAATCTCCCTCCCATGTGGAAATGTGTCCCGTGTCATGTGCGTTTGTCTTGATGTATGACCACGAGTCAAGGGGCGTGAGAGTAGCCCCGCCCCTTCCCCCCTGCCACAGCCCCCCCCCCTCATTAGGACGGGCGGGGCTGCGTTTGCCCGTCTGCAGCTCCATCGCCATTTTCAAGGTTCCTGTTATCTCCTCTCCGCCAGTTGGACACTTGAGCAGTGAAAAGCTCACAACCCAGATTTAACTGTGTGTGTGTGTGTGTGTGTGTGTGTGTGTGTGTGTGTGTGTGTGTGTGTGTGTGTGTAGGGATACACTTCTCCGTGTCTCTTGTAATCGCTCAATCTCTGTTTGTCTCAAACAAACACACAAATGTAACCTCTCTCTTTGGACGGCAGCCGCTTGGGCTGATCTCCCAGCGTTAACTGCCCCCCCCTCCTGCCCCCCCCCCAGCCCCCCTCCCACCTGGACGCTCTAGCCGACTGTTTGCAGTGTGGACACAGCTGGCGGATGAGGGGAACCTGATTAAACGACCCGGCCTGCAGGAGCCAGGAGCTCCTCCACTACCGACGCCACGTCCAGACGGTTTCTAATAGACTCAAACTGTAGCAGGCGACCAATCAGAGACGAGCTCGCCTAATCGACCCCAATCACTCACAGACCTGCAGCTGAGATCCAGAACCTGAGAGAAAGGCACCGCCACATCCAACGACTGCTTTCAGATCGATATAAATTACAAAAAATTGCACAAAAGGAGGTAATGTGTTTGTTTGTTTGTTTGTTTGTTTGTTTAAAACACACATCTTTGACACCTGAGAAGGCCGAAAAAGTTGTAATGCCTTCATGATGTCTTTAAATTAAATTTTGACCCGACCGGCTAGGTAAAAATTACATTTAGAAACTGAAAATCTTGACATTACAAACAGGAAGCATGATCGGCGATGTCCCCCGTCACTTCCTGTCCATCAACCAATCGCTTAACAGTTCAGGAAACCAACCTCTGGGCGACGCCTGGATGGATCTTGACCTCGGGGGTTGTTTCTCAGATCAGGTAACGATTCATCCTCTTGCTCAGGGGCACTTCAGCCCCGTCGGATCGCTCGCGGTTTTAAACTTCGACTTCCTGCGTATGGATGCGTATGGATGGAGGGCGGCGTCTCGCCTGAGCGCCGCCCCGGGGGCGCCGCTCGCTCCCGACTCTGCTTACATTCAGGAACCGCAATTAAGAAGTCAGGCAGACAGACTGACTGCTGGGAAAGAATCCATTACACACCTTATTGGCTGTAATGATTTCACTTCAGCAGAATAAATTCCAATGAGCCGCGAAGGCGTCTTTAATGTGGTTTAGTCTCAATGCCCAGTTTGAGTCTGGTTCCACTGGGAATTACGGTTTCATGCTTTCTATGAAGACCACATTCGTAATGCCTCCTAGAGACAATCACAGTGAGTTATTATGCATTCATAATGATCTATGAATACACTGCTTCTGAGGCACTACATAAACAGACATAAATCATTATAGATGTGGTCTATAATTAATTAGAAACGTCAGAGTCTTATAGAATCTGCTATTCATAGACTGGAGACTGGCTAACCCCCCCCTTAATACCGGACCTAAAACCTGGGCTTCCCCGGACCCCTGAAGGTCTGCTGGGGAATCTTCTTCAGATGGTAATCTGGTAGCAGGTTGGGTAATCCAGTTAGCTCACCTTTAACAGGTTAGAAATCAGATTACTTTCCCATTCCCAGCAGCTCTTCGGGTAATTCAGCCGCGGGTGGGAGAAGCTGACGTACGCCCAGCAGGGAAATGCCTTCACAAAGACTTCCTGTTAGTTCACAAACAGTAAAGCCCCGCCTCCGTGTCATGATGTCATTTCCTCCAGGATTTATTTTACTTCCTTTAACGTTGTAGGAGAATAGATAACAGCACAAACGTGCCAAGACTGAACGCCCACATGCTTTTGGAGGGGCGGGGCCAGACACAGGTAGGTCACACCTGTGCACTTAGATGATCAGATCAGGAGTCATCCTGCTGAAGCAGGAAATGACAACATCAGTCCAGAAAATAAATCTCCGGGGTGGAAGGAGGGACGAGAACGATGGGAGGCGCGCCTCAGGAGGTCTTTGTGATCGCTGACAGCCATCCGTCAGCTGACTCACAGTGTGGATGACTCAGTGTGTCACGGTGGAGATATTCAATCATTGCTAATGACGGATGGCAATCAAAAGATTATTCAGCTCCTCTCCGGCAGACGGAGGAAAGGTCAGCATCAGGTAACGGCTGAATTAGCAGCAGAACGACCTCATAAAATTAAATGGAGGTGAAGATCTCCCGCCGCTAGGCCGCTTTGGGATCGGCACGGCGGTGGCGACCAATCACAGGAAGGGAAACGTCTTCCTGTCTCCACACAAGACTAAATCTCCAAACGACTACCATGAATATTGGTTTGTACTTCCTCCTCCTCTTCCTCCTCCGTGTTTCGGCGCTCCTGCAGCCGGAGGGGGAGGAGCTGCTAAGCAAGGTCTGACTAATGGCTAAACAAACACCATTACGGGGCCTCAGCGGCCAAACGCTGAGCTCCAGGAGTGCCGGAGCAGCTGAGTCTCTTAAACACTTAATCCCTGCTGCCCGCTCCGCCAGCGGCTCCTCTAAACCCGGCTTGGAGCCCCGGCGCTGAATGCTCGCTAATGATGGAGCGGGAGTAGGAGGGAGGACGTGCAGACGGGTGGCGGGCGTGCGTCGGCACGCGTGCTAACATCACCGGCCGTAAAAAACGGCAACCGTAAAAAAGTCAGGAGCGAAGCCAAGCTTAACGGGTCCCTTGGAGGCCCCCTCCCCAAACATCATGAGGCCCCCGGTTCTCCACATGTTCACCAAGAGGATTGGGTACACGTCTGTGCATGTTTGTGTGTCGCCTGACCCAACCGGCTAATCGTTTGCTTAGGAATGGGCATTTATAGCTGCTTACGTCCAGCAGCTAAACCACACCCGTGATCACATTACACACACACACACACACACACACACACACACACACACACACACACACACACACACACACACACACACACACACACACACACACACACACACACACACTCACACAATCAACTAGGAATGAGTGGGCCAGCCACTCAATGAGAGTGGGTGATTAGGCCCCGTGAGAGCAGGCCTGACCTTTCCCTCCACCCAGTCCTCCATGTGTGTTTTTATGAGTCAGTGGCTCCGAGCTCTCGGCTCGCGCCACTTCACATCAAATGTCAGCGACCAGACGGACGGGAGGACAGACAGGCGGACGGGGAGGAGACGACGGGAGGAGAGTGGAGGCTGCGAGTAAGTACCAAAGGAAAAGAGAGAAGGATAAAGAAAGATTAAAAGACGGAGCGACTGGCTGTCAGAAATCAATCTCCCGCCTCGCTTCGCTCAGTTTCTGCAGAGAAAGGAAAAACCAAGGTGTTTCTGAAATCTTGGTCGATGGTGGGAATTGGGCACTGGCCCCCAGAGGGTTCAACCCCCCCCCCACCTCTCCCATCTCCTTAAAAAAATACATAAAACCCAACCACCCCATACACAGTAGAGATGGTTGAGTCAGCACTTCTTAGAGGGAGTCAGACAGTCTGAAACAAGACCCCCCCCCCCTACTAAACATTAACATATAACATATAAGATTGTTAAGTTATTTATTTACAACTGGGGTTGTTTGCCTCACAAAAGATCAGATTTTAATTTAAATTCAGTTGAGTCGGCGTTTGGAACATATGGACACAGGAAATTATTCTCACTGAGAATAAACTTTGACAGTTTAAATGTTAATACAAATAATAACGTACACAATTTGTTGAAAGCATGTGTTCCAGATAGTAGTAGTATTGTGTCTAATGTCTTTATAACTGTAGTATTGTTGGAGAGAACAACTCCAACAACAGTCCCTTTAAATGACATTAAGAACAAACTAAACACCATCCGACAAACTATAAAACTGAATGAAATTAAATCCATACAGTTCTATGAGTAGTTTATAAAAATTATGACAATATTTCTGTAAAAGTAAAATGAATGAGTGGCTCCACTGCTCCCATTATTCTTGTCTCCTCTCTGATAGCTAACTCAATACATCTGAATGTTTGTCATATTAAATCTGAAGATGTCATCATGGATTACGAAGATTCTTTTAGCAGGCAAATAATCGTGAATGATTAAATTTATCGAGGATAATGATGGAGGAAGTTCACTGTGGATAAAACAGGTTTCAGAAATCCAGCTAAGACGGCCCAGCTGTTAGAGTAAGAATCGAGGCCGGACATACTGGATTATCATCACTATAATTACCATCTAATGGCATGTCAAGGTGGGTGATGCCGGCGCTACGACTTCCCATCTGTCTCCTCTTCCTCCTCCCATCATCTCAGAGGAGATAGCGAATCGGCGCTCGCTGCTGACGGGACGGAGGACTCACGGCGTGACGGCCGGGTTAATTAAGTTTGAAATCACAGAGATGATCAGTGGCGCTGCCACTCAGGAGGCCACCCCCCACCCCCTCCATTCCCTGGTGGCGTCCGTGCTACGACCAAACACTGTCTGACAGGTGGAGGCGTTGGTGTCAGTCATGAGAGGAGCGATCACTTAGATAAAGATAGAGAAGAGAAAGAAAAGGATGCAAAGGGCGATTACAGAGGAGGAGTCGTTTATCAAAGAGACGGGAGGTGAAAGGTTCTCCTCCTGTCATGGGTTTTGTTATTGGGGGGACAGGAGGGTTCTTACCTCAAGAGAAGGGGTCACACGTGCTATATACAAGCCAACATTGGTTTTGGAACGCTTTAGACATCGAACAAATCGGAATTCGACCAAAAAATTCAGAAAACGCGTCGAAACGCGAAACAAACGCAGTAACATCCGTCCTCCTCCTCTTCCTCTCCAACGTTCAGGTACGCCAACTGCTCACCACCACAAAAGTATAAATTCTTAACTTTATTGTTCTGATGCTTTAACTGTAATCTGCTTTTTATTTTGGTTTATTCAATAATTTTTTCACTTAATTTGCGTTCCATTGCCTATGGTACCAGTTACCGTAAACTTCTGTCCAAAAGATGACGGTAACTCGTACCTCAGGCTAACCAGATTACGTCGATGGTTCTTTTTTCTTTCTTTCTTTCTTTCTTTCTTTCTTTCTTTCTTTCTAGTGTTTGCTTCTTTCTTTTACATTTCTTTGATATGTTCCATTACTATACAATTTGATATATAAATGACAACATTAAAGTAACATATTATTTTGAAAATAAAAGGTAGTTTTCTAGCATTTTGGAACGGATTAAGACAATTTACAGTATTTGTAATAGGAAAAATGTATTTGGAATTTGAACAAATCGCTATTCGAACGGCCTTCCGGAACGAATTGTGGTCGATAACCGAGGTTTGCCTGTCTGAGAACAGGAACTGACGTGTGGCTCAGACTCAGACAAAAGTCACTGCAGCTCATGTGTAAAGTCTGCAGGCAACGCAGTAGTTAATGTTAGCACATCTGCATGCAGCACCGTCGCTAACACACACACATACACACACACACACACACACACACACACACACACACACACACACACGTTATAATGCTATGTGCTGTACGATTGCTCTTGCTCTGTTTCCCAGGAGGTGGCTACAAGGAACTGGAGCAGCCCTGATTGTTGATGGACACCCGTTGGAATGAGAGGCACATAGCCCACGCTACCCCCACCCCCCCACCCTCAACCCCCATCTCTTCACCTGTAGTCCGTATTAGTGAGATGCGAAACCCATTTCACACCTTGACGCACACTAAAGCTAGCTGCGCTGCACTAAGAGGCAGAAGTAGATATGATTCCTGTGGCTCAGTAGCGACACAGCTGAGGTAACGAAATGACCAACGTCAACTCGAGTAAAGTTTTTAACCTTTTAAGGAGCAAAGCATTTTGGGTAGAACATGTTAGGATCATTGCACCTGTAGGAAAGCAGCCAAATATTATAAAAAAAATATCACTCCATACTTATTATAAATATAAAAGCATCGCATCAAAAGTTGTCCAAACCCTAAAGAAGATCTCTTTTATCCCTACAGGAGCAGGTTGTTGGTCTAAAGCGACTGGGCGGCGCAGGGATCAACCCGACCCCATCAGTCACACTCAAACACACAGTTTCTCACGGTGGATTAATCACCGCCGTCTTCACTTCACTGCAGGTTTGACTCCTGAAAATACGTGCATTTCTCCTCAACCGCTGCCGACACACACACACACACACACACACACACACACACACACGCACACACACACACACACACACACACATACAGTCACCTGAAGAACATCAAGATTACATGTGATTAATCTTTATTAACTGCTCAGTGATTCGGGCTTCCAATCAAAACGCAAAGGTCAGAGGGAATTAGCCCCCGCCACATAGGAATAAGCAGCTTATACCGGTTGCAGATGGCCTGATAAGCAGCGGGTCGCCCTGACGGGGGGCAGGGAGGGGGGGTTGGGGGTGCCGCTTGTTATAGCGATTGCATCTGTACCTCGTCTGTGTGTTTTCATGTCAGGTGAGTGCGCTGACATGGCGCCGCCTCCAGGCGTCAGATGTGGAGTCCGTGTTTACAGATCAGGAAGCGGACACGGGTCCACACACGAGCCAGCTACCAGTTCCGTTTGTGTGTGAGATTTGGCTCATGGTTTCCCGCTCTCTTTATCTCTGAGCCTTTGCTGATAATTACCGCCGTCCCTTCCCTTCCCTCGCACTCCCGCCAAAAAACTGCCCGTCTGCAGGAATTATCACCAGGGCCATCGCAAACTGGAGCGCGCCAAGGTCAGGCCCTGTGTTCAATTTCGCTTTTGACTCCGCCGCACCTTTCTTCTTCCTCGGCCACTTATCCACTTCACTCCCCACCACCACCCCACCGCCCCCCAACACGGCTGCTGCTGCAGGGCTAACCGCTGTTTCCAACAACCCGCAGCTTGACACTCATTCATTTCCAATCCTGCGGGCGGTCGCTTGAATGGCGGCGGACGATTCAATTTTTTGGAATGAAAGTCAAGAGTCCTTTCTGAAATTGACCCTCCCCCCTTCTTTTCCCGCTTGACAGCCCATTACTGCCGCCCCCCCCCCAACCCTTCACTGAGTGCAGCCGCCCTTAAAAGCGGGGCGAGGTGGCGGCCTCGCCGGTTCTCTCCGACGCTTTCACCTCTCGTCTCTAAACTGCCGGCGAGCACTTTAAACCGTCGGGTTTCCTCTCAGCGACGCTCCCAGCTGGATGCCGGGTGGCAATTTAAAAATGATCTATGCAAATGTAATTTCACTGCGTGTCATCCAACGCAGCCAATTAATGAGCGAGCTTCTCCAAAACCAACTATAAATTAACAAGGATAGATATAATAGCCAGATTAATGTGTTTTCCTGGCACTCGTCTAATTGCTAGAAGACTCCAGTGGGGGGCTGGAGCGAGCCGCCTCATTTCTACATGTGATGGAGCACGTTAAGACAGAGAAGAGGAGGGATAAACGCCGGCGTCAACACCATTCGTCATTTTTTTTAAATGAACTTTGTTGTCGCTCCTCGTGGTTTTTATTGAGGGGAATGCGATGGGGATGGGGAGATATCTCGCCCTCCGGGAACGTGTATCGACTTCTGCAGGAATTATTCCTATCAGCTGTCGAGTTCATTCAGACTTGAGAGGAGCAAATCCAGGAGTGGCGGACGGATGCACGGATGGTGGAGGGAGAAAGGAGGCAGAAAACAAGCTCCAGGTTCCCGACAAGGAGGTCTTTTGTTCCACACCTCTCCAGCGATTGTTCCCTCTGCCTGGGGTGGGAACCTTAATCCGCCTTGGAAAGAGGAGCTGGAAGGATTTACTCTAAGTATCCTTATTAGTGGGAATTCAGCGATACGAGTTGGGGAGGGAAAGGGGAGTAGGGGGCAAGGACAACGAGGAGGAGGAGGAGAGTTCTCTGTAGGTGGCGTTGGAATGAAAATACGGGGCTTAACGGGACGGGAGGAGAACGTCCATGAGGAAGACGCTCACCCAGGATCAAACCCGGGTTCAGTCCACCAGAGTCGGCGTCAAAAATAAACACCTGATGCTGGGAGGAGACCAGATAAAGGATCTTTCCAGGTGATAAATTTCTTAATGGCTTTTGTTAAACACACACCCTGCTGGAAGCTCGACCGCGGTACATCGTTTTAATTACACGCACAAGAGCCTAATTAGCTGGATCTGTTGTACCAGAGGCTAACGTGCACCCAATTAGACCCAAATCAAAAGGATGCTACGTTCATATAGGGGGGGGAGGCTCTTTGTTCTTCCACCGTATTCATCTAATAACAAAAGGCGAGTGAAGACGGCGCTTAACTTCCAGAGGTGCTGATGTCGTGAGCGCCATGCTATCTTTAAAACTAATTAAATACACTTTCTCCTGTGAGTGTCTGGGCGGCAGCTTCTTCGCTTGTCAGCGTCTCCATCTTTTTTGTCTCGGCTCGCTGATGATAATCGCTCAAGTGAGGAAGAAAAAAAAATAAAAATGGATGATGATGATAAAGGCGAAACAATGGAGCTCATTATTGTGGATTAACACATTCTTCAGAGTCAAATCCACCAGCTGCTTCCTCGCAGACGAATAAAAGAAAAGGTCGACTCCCTAAAAACGCACTAATGATACAACAAGCGCCGCTTCCGCGGCGACAACGGGATGCTCTTCAATGATATTTTTGCACTTTGATAACTGTTAAACAGGCCCTCAGAGGAGAACAGACGTAGCCTAGCGAGGAAGCTCAGAGCTAAATGTATTCATGAACATCTATAGATGATTTCCCTAATGATGCGACCAACAACAAAAACAGCAGCTCCACCACTTTGGAAAATACAAGCTCATCAAAGAGTTCTCGTCCCACCCCCCTGAAGAACGGCTGCTTCCCTCGGAGGGGCGGTACGATCCCGTGAGCCTTCGCATCAACCTCGCGAAAACTTTCACTTTCTGGCGCGGCACGCTTTTTTATCGCGTTTCGGGGGGGGGGGGGGGGGGGAGCACACAACGGCCTCCTGGGGTGGCGGCGTTTCAGAGCATGTAGCGTTTCATCTCGGTGTGTTCCCTTGTCAGCTGTTAACCGGCGTGGAAGCATGACTGTACGCCGCCTCGCGTTCCCGAGCGCGGGCAGAATTAGCTGTAGCTAAATGGAGTTCCTGTTGTGCTTCTCTGAAAACGAGCGTCGTGGCCCGAGGGCGAATCGTACCGGTGAGGTTACGTACATACAGACGCTGAATTATTCAACTCAAATGTAAGGTTCAGTGAAAACATCAAGAGCAAACAATATCGGCTTCAGTGGATCAACGCATTATTCCGACAAAAACAACGCCCGACGGCTTCACTTCCTGTTCCACCGAGAGCAGGGGTGTCAGTCATTTTCACCGGGGGCCACATCGGCATAACGGCTGTCCTCAAACGGCCAGACGTAACTAAATATAACTATGTAATGTGACTAAATGTAACCACTTCTTAATGTTAAGTACGTAATTGAATTTATTACTTATTCAGGTTAAAAATATTAGTCACACAGGAACAACATGTTTGTTTTTAATGTTAGAGCATAAATCCTTTATAATTTTTCAGGTTTTTAAACCCACAGAACTATCAGTCGAGGATCAAACTATCCAATGAATTATAACCCCCCTTCAAATTCAAGTTAGAACATTAACTTTGTTCAAACATTTCTGTCAGTTATGGGCTTAATTATTGCATTGTGGGAAATGTAGTTTTTGGCCAAAGCACCACTATTAAACTATCTATTTTTAGACACTGACTTTTTATGCTCTCGTGGGCCACGTCAAATGATGTGGCAGGCCACATTTGGCCCCCGGGCCATCTAGAAACAGGAAATCCTAGAACACACCTTCATCGGTGAGGAAGATGAAGCTTTGACATCACTGGATGTTTAAAGAAGGTGGCTGAAGAAGGAATATTCTACAACTGGAGGTATTTTTCTGTCAGGAACGGGTTGAGATTCCTCACGTGTCTGGACCTGCATCAGGTCAAAGCAGCTGAAGGGTCTCTAAGAAGAACCAGAGCCGCCGGTCCTTAAGAGTCGGCCTATTAGAGACACAAACATCCGTATTGATCTGTTTAAACTGATCTGATTCGTTGGTTTTAAACAGCTGATCCAGATTTTACCCAGAATCCCCAGAGAAGACGACGGCTGAGCTGATTTACTGTCTGCAGAAGAAACGCCTCTCCGACCCACTCGAGTGGAAATCTTAAGTCACATCTGAGCGTTGGAAGGGATGTGACAGCGGTGGTGGGATGCTGATTGTTACCATGACAACAATAGACCAAGGATCAGGAGGTGAAGTTGCCCCGCATGCAGCTCTTAACAGCAGTGTGACTCGTCACATGGAGATATTCCCATCGTTTATATACACCGGTGGGACACACACACACATGCCTACACAAGTGTGTGTGTGTGTGTGTGTGTGTGTGTGTGTGTGTTCCTCATCTGAGGCCTAAGCTTCCAACTGGCAGCAAAATCCTCAAATCCTACCTACCAGCTTTGTCATCAATGACAATCTTCTCTCACCGCTCCTCTGTGAGTTCCTGTGAATATTTATAAGTAGGAGCGATGTTGAAAGAGTGGAAACAGGTTGCTACGCTACGGCACAATAACCCAAAGCCACCAATGTTTTCCTTATCTCTGGATCAATAACTAGCATGTTACACAAGCATGCATCCCGGATCTAATCGATGCCAGTCTGTTTCAAAAAAATAAAAAATAAATAAATAAAAAATCCCCATCATCACTTTCACGGCGGCGTGCCACACCGAGTCATCAGCTCACACACTGAATTTTCATTAGCAGCCACTTAATAGAGACGGGGGCGTTTAGACTTCCTCTCTTGGGGGGGTGGGCTGTGTCGATTAGGCCTAGTTAATCTCCATCACAATAAATAATATTGATTACGAGCTCTGGAGTGTGAGGGGAGGGGCGGAGAAATCAAAGCACGGAAATAAATGTTGGAGAGAGGGCGTGGGAGCACGAGCCGCCGTTTCCCTCCGGGTGGAGGGGGTGGGGGGTCCTGATCCTGATTCCACTTCTTCCGATGGGACGTCCTCACCAAGCATTAACCTGACAAATCACGGCAAAACTGTAATGACAACCCCCCCTCCAGTGAAAATAATCTGAGCCGGATGAAGGAGCGTTTCCTCGGAGGAGGCGGTTCACCCACGGGTCACGGCGGCAGAGACGAATTGTTCTCGGCGAAATCCAATCCCGACTCATCGCCGTAACTTCCTGACAGCGAGGAAGGAAAGCGCCAGAATCGGGCTGTAGCTCTGGAAGACTGACGCGCCTGTCGTTGGTTTTGTTTAAAGCCGACTTCTGCGAGGGAGGCGGCGGGTGGTGGGGTGGTGGTGGGGGAGGACGTCTCTGTTCTTGAGGGTGATGACCTTGCAGGGCTTGATAGATCTTCGCCGCCTCGGTACGCCGCCCGGATTTGTTAACAACGTCGCATGCTCAACATCACAAATCAGGGATTGCGTGGCTGTTGTCGGGGGATTATCGGCCCGGTCGTCGAGTTTTTCATCAAACTGCTGCATCGCAAAAACAAATATAAAAAAAACTCCCATCAGCCTTTTGGCAGATGGGACCGTCCTGTTCACTCGTCGACGGGACGCGGTCCTATTTATGCTTTTTTAGAATTTTTATCTCAAATGCTGCACTTGCTCATGAATAAATAAACGGTCTGCTGGGCGACAGAGACACATTAGCTTTTGTGTTTGTCGGATGAGCGTCACTTTGATGGCGGAGGAGAGCATAAATCAAGAAGAAGAAAAAAATGCTTAGGAGAGCAGGCTGGACATCACGTCCAGCATCTGAAGCTGCAATGTGTTTAATATCTAAGCTCTTTATCCTATATGGGGCTGCAGCGCGACGCTGTCTGACACTGTCAGAGCGGAATCCTCTTACTTTCATCTTTATGAGGTCAGCGCTGGAAATGGACAGAGTTCAGACAGATGGGCCCCAGGGAACGAAGCAGGGAAGAGGGATGAAACAGGAAGAGACACTTGGTTCAGATGCTCTGCCGGCCAATCAGGTCGCTGCGAGAGTCTGTCTAGACTCAAATAATAAATGTAGTAAAGACTTAGTGACATACTTTCATGTAAAGTGTCAGCGCTGGCTCCTGGATAACTTATTAACGTTACGTGTTCGTGAATCGAGGATCTGTTCACAACACCGAGCTGAACGTCTCTGGACTCCATGCGACACAGATCAGTTGTTGTTGTTTTAGGGTGGTACAAACACAAAAATCACACCTCAGCCTGAGGGGGACAATGGAAATGACAAAGAGGAAAACACATTTGTGATTCCTGATAGGTAGCCGTGTTTCATCTTTTTTTTTTAATTTAAGTCAAATGTTTTCAATTTGGCAATTTTATTTGGCCTTCAGGGCTGCCGTACACCTGAGACACGTGAGACTCATCGATGGGTCACGATCACAATGAGCTTGATTATCAGCTGATGACATCACAGACGTAACAGGAACAGTCAACCGCTGACTCGTAGCAGGTAGCGTTAGCCGTTAACTCAAAGAAAACCAACATGATTAATGCAAAAGAGGCAAAAAAAACAAAACAAAAAACTGATGTAAATCTCACACTAACAGCAAAGTTTCAAGGTGGAAAATGAAGATCAGCGTCTGCCTGGTGGTGAAATATGTTCCCGGTCTCCTCCCCCCCTCCTGAGTGATGGTGGGCAATAACGGCCTGAAGAGCGTTTTTATGAAGTCACATCGACCTTTTCTGTTTTGGATAGAAAATGTCATCCTTTCATTTTATTCTCGAAAATATTTGTGAAATCCCTCACATTGAACATCAATTCTCCGGGTTTACGACCTAAATCGTGTCGTGTGAGGTCACAGCGACCTTTGACCTCCACATTCTCATCCGCTTGGGTGTGAGCGGATGCTTGTGCATGTGTAATAAATTCCCTCCCACGCTGAGGTACATCACGGCGTCCTTGACCTTTATATTAGGAATCAAAATCCAATCAGCTCCTCCTCCGGTTCGATTTGAATGATGCTAAATTCTGACTGATGAATGCCAACGACGGCGAACCAAATGAGACGAGCGCAAAAAGGAAATCAACGTCTGCCGGGAACGGATGGAGCGATGCTGCCACCCTGCTGAAGTGCAGTCGGCGTTTAATTAGCAGAGAAGAAGAACGTTCTGCTCGGCGGTCCTGATGCTGCCGTTCCTCTTCTGCATCACACACAGATTTCCCATCAGTCACAGCAGAACGGGAGTCCCACTCAACTGCACCGGACAACCAACAAATCTCCTCCAGTGCTGATTGACTGCACACCCCCCCCCCCTCCTGTTCCACTCGCCTGGCCCATTGACCCCCCCACCACCCATCCGCCGTGGGGTCGTCCATAAAAATGACCAGTCACCATCATCTGAAGAGGAGCTTAGATAAAAAGAGCTATTTTTCCCACTTCACCCCTGCTCCAAAAGCTGCACCTCCACCCCCCCCACACCCGCACCCTCCCCGCCCTCCCCCAGCTCCTCCAGAAATGAAGAAGCCTCCATCCTCGGGGCACAAACACAGCCTGACAACCATCTCCTCCCCGCGACAAGCAATCCTTCTCCGCCGCGCCGCCCAAAGAAAAGTGTTGATTCTAACAAAATGCATGACAGCCACTCGCTTATGTTAACAGGCCTCAACCCCCCCCCAATCCCTCTGTTTGAGTTTGGGTTTTTTTTCAACACCCCCCCCCCCCCTCTAACATCTGAACTCTGCAGCCTCAGGGGGGGAGGAGGATGGCTGACACAGAGCCAGACAGCTCCTCTCTGCCTGGAGTTTGAACTCTTTGTCCTGGATGAATCCAGGACGGGGCTGGAGGCGGGGGGGGGGGGGGTAGATGGTATGGGTTGGGGGGGGGGGAAGCAGAGGAGACTGGAGGAAAGGGCCCATCAATATCCTGTCATGACTGCCTGGGAGAGCTGCTGCTGGAGAAATGCTGAGATAACACAAGATGGACAAGTTTACTCCCAGTTTTTCCATTCCTGCTCAAAAACAACCGGAAAGTTTCCTCCGATTACGTTTGGAGACAGCAGAGGCTAAAACAAATGTTAGTGGGTTCAGACGCTCCGGTCCATCCCATCGGCATCAGGGTGAGGAGGAGACGACTGAATTCACCTGTGGGTGAAGCGCCATCTTTATTCATTTCCTCTGCAGACGGCAGCGAAGGAAACTCCCTTCCAGGGGCAAATAAATTCCCCCCGGCGGGCAGAAATGCACCGTCATGGAGCCTTCCACTTCAGCGCCGATGAAAGGAACGCACCGCAAATGAAAATCCATATTAATTACGCCCCCGTCTCCCGCGGCTCGTAAAGGGGAGGGGAGTTTTAAGGTAAAATGTCAGCTTTTAAGCCGATATAGTCAGATTTTTAACGCGTTACGAGCAGTTCCATGGTAACTTGGGACGCTTCGGAGGCGAGGGAGATTCATCCGCTGTCGTTTCTAAAGGCGATGACAAAAACATCTTTTATTTACTTCATTCAGCTTCTCGCTGAAAATTAAAAACAGCCGTTTTTGTCCTCCCTAATCTCTCCAACCAAACGCTACATCGACTCGTCTTCTCTTCCTGGAGAGCCTCCACCCCAGACTCCGCCAGCCGTGTCCTGCATCGCTATCTCGGAGACGGAGCATCACCACCAGGCGGCCGCGTGGGGCCTCTCCGCCATCCTCCAATCACACGCCTGCTGTTGTTTGTCCTCTCCGACGTGCCAAAAAAAAAACAAAAAAACAACAACTTCCCGCTTCGGATCGAACGCGTCGGAGCTTTTTTGAGAATGTCGATGGCGTCGCTTCCTGCTTCCTCGGAGACCGAGGCCTCTGACTAAAACATCACAGCACAAGCACACATGTCAATTGTGTTTTGATCAGCTCAAGCAGATGGCGGGCCGGCGCGCACGACGACGCATCACAAACCACACGGCCGCGTTTGTTTGATTTTTCTTGGACTCAGTTGTTTGCCTTTCGGAAAATGAAATCAAACATGGACGTCCTCCGTGTAGCGGCTAATTAAGCTCCACCGGCAGGGAGAGAAGACGTCAGATGCTGAAGAGGATGAACAACACAAGAAATACTGGAGGGTAAGCGAAAGGTTCGGCTTTTAAAAATCATACGGAGGAAAAAGAACATTATAACGTATGAAAAAAGCACTGATTCTGCAGATCTGATGGGAGAATCTTTAGCTTCAGAAAGACTTTAATTTACTGCTTTGAGGCGTTTTTTCACGGCTCTATCTGCAGTTTGGGTTCCTCTTTGCTTATTTCATGAATTATTGGATCTTTTTTTTTTTTTTTAAATCTCTTTAAGCGTCAAACTGTTAGCGAGGTTTTAACGAGTCATCACCATCTGAACTGATGAGGTTGTCGATATTCTCACCTCCGTCCCAACCCATACCTGAAACAAGACTCCACGGTGTGTGTACTCCACTAATGAGTGTTCTTATGTACAGTTAGTGTTTTTTTTCTCCTCCCCATGTTAAAGAACTTGTTAATTAAAAGTGGATTAAATGCGCAGAAGCTCAGACTGACACACATTACCCACCAGGAGAGCAAGATTAGCCAGAATAAATGGTAATTCTTAGAAATTATAGCAATTTGGGTGCCTGTGTTTAATGAGGAGACGGGAACAATAGTTGTGGGTAATTTTAGGAAATGGAATCACAGCGAGGGTACAGACGCGGTGAAGTCTGGGAAATACAGTTGACCTGCAGATTTCTAACCCTCGCACATGAATGGTCTTTTCAATCCATTCCAACCAATTACACTTAAAGGCAAAAGTGACAATCGCACAAAAGATAAAAACACAAAAGATGTTCCAGGGTCTGGTTTGGCTCTCTCAGAACGAAACGTCAGCGCCAGAAGGAGGATATTAAAATACACAAAGGAAGATGGAGTCGTGCTGGATGAGGAGGTCTCCCTTCAATCAGAGGCAGGTTTTAGACGCTAAGTGAACCTGACGATGACAGCGGACGAGACGGGACGGGGTTGAGAAGACGGTAGCTTTCAGCCGCTAACGGCAAAAGAAGATGATCAAGCGTCTCCCCATCATCGGTCTCTGAATTGACGTCAAAGGTTTCAGCGAAGACAAACAGGAGGTATGATGTCACTATTTAAAACAAAGCATCTCACGATGTCGTCAGCTTCAGTGTGTGACGTCATCGGGTACATCGAAACATGAGGGCGGAGAGGTTTTCCTCTTCTTCACTTCACTTTTGTCTCGTTGTGTCCGGACACGTTTGAGGCGCCTCGCTTGAGTCACAGCTGAATCACATTTCATTATTTCATCGGCATCATAAGTTCTCGCAAAACATTTGCAGAATTCATAGTTTCCATTTTCTTGTTTTGCTGCTTGACGCGTCGGTGAAACGTCACACAATCCGCTTCTTTGCCCATATTTGGCATCAACAACTCCTTCCAATCACTCAGACAAAACGAACCAGCGCTGACAAAAACACAACCTCCTTATTGAAGCTAACGGGTCTATCTCGCTCAGATCGGGCTGCATGCCCTTTTTTTTTTTTTTTTTTTATTGTCAGAATTGGGTCCAGGACCGATCCTGGTGCGGCGCTCACTTCACACAAATGGAGGAAAAAAAACAAACCATTTATCTTTGGCTGCGGTCCTTCTCCAGTGATGGATGCCGCTGAACCGAGCAGGTCGACTCCTCCGCTGAGGGTTCCTAAGAGAGAACCAGACACAAAGTGATTTCACCGGGGGTGTTAACGACGGACCTCTGACCCCCCCCACACCCCCATCTCTCTGAACTTTAACCAGGAACAATTTCAGATCATTGGGAATGTGTTCGCGTCTCTCCCCCCCGCCGTCTGAGGGAGAGTATTACATGTGTGTGTGTGTGTGTGTGTGTGTGTGTGTGTGTGTGTGTGTGTGTGTGTGGGTGGGGGGGATGACGAGATGGGCAGGCTCGCTCTGTTTTGGTCTCGTCAATCACCTTGGTGTACAGTAAATGATTTTTCAACAAGCTCCGGGGTGATGGATAATCAGGAGGGGAGGGTGGGCCGAGAGGCCCTCGAATCACCGCGCCCCTTGTTGTGCTGCGCACGTTTTTCCATTTGGGCACCAACGGTAACCGTGGCGCCCGGGGGCCAACTCTGTGATGGATTCCCTCTCCTGGCAGCTTTCTTTTGTTTCAAAAGAGCACTCAGGATGAGAGGGCGGCGGTGGATGGGTGGGTGGGAATGGCACTGGGGTGGGGTGGGGGGTGGGAGGGCATCTGGGGACAGAAGTCCCACGTTGAATGAGAAGCTGCCAAATGCATCCCCTTCCTTCAGGGCTGGTGGTCCTGGAGGGGGTATTGGTGCTTTTGGGGAGGTGGGGGGGTCACATCTGTGCAGCTACGCCAAACCCTCCGGCAAGTGGAGGCATTCGAGTCACCAGGAAGACTCCAGAGATGCAAAGAGGGGCTAAAATTCACCCCGCCCCCCCAGCATCCTCCATCCGGAGCTGCCAGACGGGCGCGAGGCTAAACCTCCAATCATGCAATCATCGCTCTGCCTCTCAGCGCCGCCGCTTCTGCTTTTATTCAGGTATAATTAAAGTTCTGTTTATACCGTTTAAAGTCCATTTAGGTGATTCACCGTCAGCATCCCTGTTTCCCTGGCGATTCCACGGAGGAGTTCATTCTGATGCAGCGGTTTGTACTTCCGTCTGCCCACAACTCTGGTTCCGTCACCGATGAAATGCCATAAAAAAAAAAAATTTGGCGCCGTGTTTTCCAGGCACCCCCGAATAAAAATGTACGAAACAAACTGGGAAAAAGAAGTTCCCACACTCGTTTGATGTTGATGGAATTTTGCATGTCAGAATTAAAGACAGAAACAGTTCAGGGCACAGAATTATAAATGTTTTCCATTTATTTGGTGGGAGTGGAGCTCGGCTGGTGCCAGAGCAAACAGAGGCCCGTCCAAACGTCCAGAACTTGCTTCTGGCAGTAAGGCTTTTAATCTTCAGGCAGCTGCAGCTAAGTCTGCTGAGACGCTCCATACGGTTGTTTCTGCATGACTGTGTTCCGCACAAACACAACTCGCTCCTTATGTGATGTCTGAATTATACTCGCGATGCTGCGCGGCGGGCTGGACCAGGTACCGCCCCACGACGGAACAATTCCTAATGAACTGGTCTCATTTGAAGGCACCCAAACGCACCGCTGGGCGTCTGCTGGGGTAAAAACTACTGCGTGGATGTGACAAGATGGAACCCAGGCCAGTCATTGGCTACAGAGTCCCCCTAATTCAGGAACGCCGCCTCTGATTGGCCAACAGTGGATGGCAGAAAATAATCGTTTTCAACGGAGAATAATAAACGAATAATCCTGGAGGATGTTAGATTTATGCATTTCCTTTAGGAGATTACAAGCGAATACGACGGCGCTGTCGCCTGATTGGACGAGAACTTTGGGTGGTATTTAACGTTGGTATGTGTTATATTTTTTTACTGATCTTAGCGTAGCTTAAGTTCTCTTTAGGACTCATCTAATCTTCATTGTCCAGAAGGTTTTTATTTCTTTATCCAGGAAACAAATGATCAGCAGATTTCTGCTCCTCGCTGAAAACCAGCAGACTTTGTGATTAAAAGGCTTCAATAATCTGAATGAAGCACTTGAACACTAAAAATCTGGGTCTGTACACTGATTGTTAGCGGATACATGAAGTCTGGGGCGAGAGGAAAACTGACTTCTAACTGAGATTGTTTAGACGAGACTTGGCGGCGGCGAAGAGGCGGGCCTGAGACGACGCTCCATCCATCCTCGGTTTTCCTGATTCCTCCCGGCTCTGAGAGTCGGCATCAACATTCACCGCCAGGTTCCACTCCGGATGGCACCGTATACAATTTGAGCCGACATCTCCCAATGCCAGCCAGCCTCATTCCGAGGAAAGCGGCTCCTGCATGCTGAACCTGCTTGTGTCCCTCTGTGGCCCCCCACCCCCCAAAACACCACCACATCCACAAGACTCTGATTTATTGGTGATTACTTAGAGACAGTTTTTGTTATTGCATCTCAAAACCACCAGTTTGGTTTCTCATAAATACAGGAATAATAAGACGGGACACATGATTACAGCCTGTTCGCCGCCGCAGGAACAACCTTTCCTATTATGTGCGGATGCGAGGCGGCATCGTAGGATTTGAAGTGCGGGGCTTTAACTTGGCAATCATGACCCTGCCCAGGATTTCCATTAAAGAATATCTGTCTCATTTGATTATAGAATGCAATCTGCACATGGCGAGATAAAAAAGTGGGAGCGGGTCACACTCAATATCTCATCATTATGTAACAAACTTGGGGAGGGGGAGGGCGACCATTGCATGCGTGCATATGCGCAACACGCCTGCAGATAACAGTCAAAACTGGCAGCGCTCTCATCAACTCACAGCTGCCACAGATAGCAGCTGGAATTTAGAGCGATAGCAAAAAGATCCGAATCCAGTAGGAGGTTTTTTTTTTCACTTTTCTACTTCCTGTCTGGCAGTTTGAACAACAAACAGCAGGATTTACAGCCACGAGGAGTAAATACGAGCAGGACCAAGAGGTCTTCCAGGCGTCATTCGGAGACATTCCTGCCTGCGCCGGAACTGCGGTTTCATTTTTAAACATTATAAGGGGCTGCTTCGAAGAACAGTAAAACAGCACTTAACGTCCCTCTCCATCCCAAGAGAGAAAAATGGATGCAAATGGATGATTTCTCATGCAATCCCCCCCACCCTCCCACCCCCCCCGCCGCCTCGAACGCTGCCCCGCAAAGCACTTAATGCGGCGGGGAAATGGGCATTTCGACTTCGCCTTACAGCGCCTCAGAGATGGAGTGGGAGATTGCTGCGGTGTAATTCCACTTCTTTCTCTGTGCCAGTAAACCCCCCCCCCATCCAATATTTCAGCAATGATTTAAGGATGTTTAAGAAAAAAAACAAGAAAAAAAACAAAACAAAAAAAACAAACCCCCTCCTTCTCACCCATTTGTGGGGAAATTATTTTTAGCTTTAGAAATCCATGAGAATGAAGGAGGTGGGGGTGGGGGTGGGGGGGTGGGATGCTCCTTACAATGCCAGTGGATTATTGGCAGCTTTTAAATCCCATCAGAAAGGATGGAGCGGAAACAGATCCCGGTGTTACATGGAGGAGTCAGAGCGGCGGCGTATTGTATCTCGTCCTCCTCTCTTCCCTCGGAGCGCCGGGACACTCCCAGGGAATTAACCCCGCCGTCATTACGCCGGTGGGGGTCAGCGGATCTGTGGCATGTGTGGAATCACCAGCAGGGCCCCACCTCGGGGCCTCTTCAAGCCCAAAAACTGAGCAGCAGAATACCCACAATGCTCGGCTGCTGTAATAGGGACAGCAAATAGTCCCTGCAGCACAAAAACAGGACGGATATTCAACCGCCTCTGAGTCCGAGCGGAGGGCCCGAGCGTCGGAATGCTAATCGCACCCACCGAGGTGACAAGGCTCGTTTTCAGCTCCAGCCTTCAGGGAGAAAGCGGCCGCGCCATCTCCTAAACCGACACCGCAGGTAGGACGGCGGCCCGAGTAACGAGCCTGATGAGAGGAGCGGCTGGAGGCGCCTGCATCACCACACGCCTGGTTGATGAAGGAGGAAGACGAGGAGAAGGAGGAGGAGGAGGAGGAGGAGGAGGAGGAGGAGGAGGGAACCCGAGCATCCAGACCTACCCGACATGAAAATGAAACACATGGAGGAATTTCAGCGACCCTTTGTGAAATGTCTTTCCATTCGGCGCCCTGCTCGGAGCAATTTACCCTCCTTCTCCTGCATCGACAAAGGTGGCGAGATGAGCAAAGAGACATTCGAGCGCACACTGCCCCCCCCCCCCCAGGGCATCATTATCCTAGACACAATAGACATAAGCGTTGCCACCAAAAGTAATGAAGCTGTGGGTCTACCTGGCTCAGGGCGGCCCCTATTTTCACGTATTGAAATGGAAAGAATGAGACAGAACGGAGTTTATTAAAGACGACAGAGAAGAAGAAGAGGAACGCTAGCGGTGTCTTTGCTACGGGCTGAGGAGAGCCAGCCAGGAGTCGGGGTAAGTCGTGTTTTTCCAAGTCGACTGGCGCTGGCTGGGTAAACGCTGGGTTGGGTCGGGATTTGGCTGCCAGATCCGAGAACACAAGGATCCTTTTTTTCTCCTGCCAATCACAACCAGATGTGCCCGGGCTTGTTTCAGGAATTCCAACTCGTGGTTCGGTTTGACTCTGTAACGGCGCAGACAGAAACACTCAAGAGGAGACCTGAAAAGAGCGGAACGGCCTCCGAAGACACGCTTTTCAACACTTCCCTTATTCCCCTCAGGTTAGGGATTCAATCTGACAGGTGACTGTAGGGGAACCTGTCCCGTCAACGCCGGGTCCAACCCATCCATTACGGATTTATTCCACTTATTCATCAGCAGTCCTAGAAAACGCAACACGAGCGACGGCTGCCGAGGCCTCCGCCTGTGGGTGTATCTTAATATTTGAATGTCGCTGCAATGTTTTTCCCTCCATCACAGCGTGAACACAAATCTGTGCCCTGCAGCTAAAAGCTAAGACACTAACAACAGAAACCTAAAGGCCTACAGAGACGACGATAGCAGCGGGCGCGCAGCTGCCGTTTTGAAAGATGCAGAGGAGGTCGTGCGTCAAGCGCCGAGGAAGTCGGGAGCCGCCGCCGCCGCCGCACAATTAGCTATTCATCACACAAAACTGATTAGGGGATTGTTCATCCATGCACGTTGTGTGAGGAAGTATTACACGCCGGCGTAACCTCTTCCCTCCTTCCTCCCGCTCTGTAACTCCTCCGCCACGGATCCACCTCCAGCAGCGATATCAGCCGGCACCATCTGTTCCCTGCAGCGGGTGTAAAAATTGAGCTGCTTGAGAGTTGTCCGATATCGATCGCAGCAGCATTAATTTCCTAACGCCACATGCGGCGTGTCGTCGCCGCTCGCAATCGCAATCACGGGATCTGTTCGCTGAGGTCATGCCCCAAAGATGCCACCGCTCATCATCAGAATTCAGCGCCAGAGCGACGCGTCGAATGTCAGCAGCGCCGCCCGATTGACGGCGTACAACATGTGTGGTTTTGGTTCATGCACTTAATAATAAAAAAGAATGATTTTTAAAAATTTATCGGCGAATATCAAAGCAATTAACAGAGTGACCTGACCCGGAGCTCAGTTTCAGGTCGTATCAACATGTCGCCGAGCAAGAAATCCAAATACAGATTAAATAACGGGGAGCAAATGAAAAAAAAAGACTCTTTTAAGACTTAAAGCACCAACAAAGATTAGCAGCAAACCATTCAGACGTATTTAATTAACAAGATAAATGTTAATGAAGTGGACAAAAAAAACCAAAAAAACAACTGCAACAAACCTTAAAGGTTTCTTTCCTGGCTTTTAATAATAATGGATTGGATTTATATTATAAGGCTTTTTCTGGGAGCTCAAAGCGCTTCACACTGAATCCAATATTCCACAGTCAGACCGGTGGCGGAAAAATACATCTGTGATCACGGATTACACAGAAACACGAGGGCTGATCCACGCTATCGGCCTCTTCCACAACATCAAACACACACATTCACATTCACACACCACTGTGAGACACGGGAGGCAAGTGAGTGAAGTGTTTTCACTCAAGGACACAACGTAGAAGGACTGGGATGGAGCGGAATTCAAACTGGCAACCTTCTGATTATCGCACGGCTCGCTTCACCTCTTGAGGGTCAGTCATTCATTATTAATCGGGTAATTGACAGTCAAAGAAATCCTGTCGTGTCAAAAAAAAAAAAGGAGGTTCATGTTTAAAAAAAAAAAAAAAAAGAGAATAAAATTCTTTATCTGCTTGAAAATTTAATGGCCTCTCCCGGGTTCATTCCCTGACCTCCTCCATGAAGGAGCAGCTCAGGTATCAGGAGGACTCCGACTCATCTGTGGTCATGAATTCACTCACATATCATTAATTTGCATATCAATAATTCATACACACAAATTAGCAGCAGGAGTGTTGAAGCCCAGACGTTTACATCATTTACATCCAATGGTTTTCAATTTATTTAGCTCGACTAAAGAATTGACGGTAAATCTGAACACCAGCTGAGCTGCATATGAGCGTTATTAACCGACAATAAATTAACTTTAGGCAAAATAAATACCTTTTCTTTACGGGCGTAGGAATATCTACCAATAACTAGAACCATTCCCAAGACTCCAACACAGAATAATGCAAAACGTTTCACTTCTGGACAACAAAATACTTTCATCACGCAGCGTCCAAACTGGTCACCAGCTCTTCTTCTTCTCCTTTCGGCTTTTCCCTTCAGGGGTCGCCACAGCGAATCAGTGTCCTCCATCTAACCCTGTCTTCTGAATCCTCTTCTCTCACACCAACTACCTTCATGTCCTCTTTCATTACATCCATAAACCTCCTCTTTGGTCTTCCTCTAGGCCTCCTGCCTGGCAGTTCAAAACTCAGCATCCTTCTACCAATATATTCACTATCTCTCCTCTGGACATGTCCAAACCATCTCAGTCTGGCCTCTCTGACTTTATCTCCAAACCCTCTAACATGTGCTGTCCCTCTGATGTACTCATTCCTGATCCTATCCTTCCTGGTCACTCCCAGAGAGAACCTCAGCATCTTCATCTCTGCTACCTCCAGCTCTGTCTCCTGTCTTTTCCTCAGTGACACTGTCTCAAGACCAAACAACATCGCTGGTCTCACCACAGTTTTGTACACCTTTCCCTTCATTTTAACTGAAACTCTTCTATCACACATCACACCTGACACTTTCCTCCACCCAATCCATCCTGCCTGAACACGCTTCTTCACCTCTTTTCCACACTCTCCATTGCTCTGGACTGTTGACGTTAAGCACTTAAAACTGGTCACCACCTATAGTGTCCAATATTTTTTTTTTTAAATTTTATATACTGGTTTGATCCCCGAAGGGAAATTAAGAAAGCACACTCTAGCTACTGATTACAAACGCATGCATACATATTTGTGAGTACAGGCCCCTGTATCACACACACACACAAAGGGGCCTGTAGGCATGCAGGGGAGGTAGAGTGGCAGGCAGCTCCTTCTTGGTGCGCCTCAAAATGAGCAATTTGTAAAGGGGACGGCACCTTGCTCAAGGGTGCCTCGGCAGTGCTCCGGAGATGAGCTGACACCTCCCACTGTTAGCTCACCTCCGGGTATTTTTGGGGGGGTGGGAGCGGGAATCGAACCGCCGATCTTAAATCATAGGACGACCCGCTCTACCGCCCGCTTTACCACTGAGCCACTGCCGCCCCTACAATATGTCTGACTTCTACTGTTAGCTGCTGCTAACGGTGATTAAATCATGCAAAACACTAAATTGTCCAGTGCGGTTAGCTTAGCTTAACTTCTCGATGACATCAAATCAAAATGTCTGATGACTAAAACTTTTTCAGGAGCTCAGCAGGAGTTACAGACAGGAAGTGGAGAAGAGGAAGTTTATAACCAGACACAGGGATGTAAGTCAGACTCCTGAGGAGGAAGTGAAACAGCTGAGGGTTGGAAAACAGGAAGTGGTGGGGAGTTGGTGAGATGCTACCATCACGTTCCTCTGCCGCGTCAGCATCTCAAGTCATCCTGGCGGATGAGAGTCCTTCTGTTGTTACGGCGACCAACTAAGAGGCTTCAACAGAAACCAGCACTGAAACAGTCAGTGGCAGGAAACGCTAGCAGAACATAAACAGAGAAGAAGAACCCGACTAATGAAGCAAACAGGAGAGATCTTTATCGGGTTCAGCAAATCCTGGAGGATCGCACCCGCGATGCGCTCAACATGTCATAACAACTCGAGTCGCGTCTGAAGGTGCCAAAGCGACACAGGCCGCGATCCCATCAGACGTGTCGGAGGTGTTTAAGTGGTTTCTTCACACTTCGTCTGGATGTACCAGAATGCACCAGTATACCTGCACGCACTGCGAGCCGCGTGAGTCCAACATGTAGGGAGGATAAACTGGGTGGGATCCAGAATCAAACTGGTTCCACTCATCCTGGAGTTTTTATTCTAAGCAAAAAGGAGTGGATGAACAAATGAAACGCACACAGACAGGAAGCGGATGGATCGCGGCCACGTGATGGAGTCGAGTCATCCGAGACTGGAAGAGACTTCAGGGCCACGTTAAATTTCTCCAGGGGGTTAAAGGGCGAGGGGCACCGCCTGTGGAGGTGGGGTGGGGGTCGCGCCCCTCCGGCTGCTCTCCGGGAGTCGGTCCATTGTGGTCGACTGTATGGATGGATGAGGTCAATAGATCATTAAAGCAATCCCAGTGCTCCTGGAATAACACAGGGATCAGAGGGGAGATAAGAGCCGGATCGATGCTGGATGGACGGAGGGGGGTGGAGGGGGTGTGGGGAGGGGTGGGGGAGTGGGTGCATTATGACGGTGAGGTTCTAGTTTTCCATTAGAACTTCATTCCTTCTGCTTCTTACAGGCTTGAAATTAGAATTATCACAATTTTCTTGATCAACACCGACGATCATTTGATCTATTTCATCGCCGCCTTTCAGGAACAGAATGACTCTGATAAGCTTTAATAAATATGGGGATTGTTTGTTGGGTATTTCTAAGGCTTCATTACATTCATCATTCTCGCATCCATCTTACATTTTTATTACTGCCTGCAGTTAATTTCTTTCTCATTTTTAGCTGTAGCAGCACAGGGGCATTCATCTTGATCAGGATTACTTCACTTAAGAGAAAAATGTTTTATCATATGAAAGAATTTCTGCGAATGTGACAAAAAGAAACAAATCCAATAAGGTTTTTATGATATTATATAAGAAACTGTGGGGAAAAAAAATAATGAGAAACATTCTCAAATTATTTTATTTTCGAGGTATTAAACGATCATATTCGGATTTTATTTTCATCCCATTGGAGGAAATGGGTTTTTTAAAATTTCCTGAAATAGGATTTAGTGCTTAGAATCAGTTTATTCCAGGTTATGGAGGCTGATGCGAGGCGGTGGAAAGGAAGAAGCGGCTATCGCGTCGGCTGGAAGTCGTTTCCTGTCTCTCCTCCGGGGATCAGCTCCGGATGACCGTGACCCTCCAGAGGATAAACCGTTATAGATAATAAAGGAGACATTTCCGACATGTTTGGCCTGATTTTAAATAATAGCACGTTTCTGTCTGCATGTTTTCCTCCATGCTGAAAAACTGACTCTTTTCTGATCCAGTCAAGTGTTTTTGTGTACCGGTTCAGGTCGCAAATCAGATTTAAATCCAATCTTGGATGATTTTTTTTTTGTCGGATTTAAGGAATAGAATCTTGTGTCAGATGAAAGCAGGAAAGAGTGTGGTGATGTCGGTCTCAGATACCATCAGTCCTGGGAGATTCTTCTACTTGTTTTAAAAACCCATCTTGAGTGAAATGTTCCTCTTCAGTTGGCAGATCATTTTTCTTATTTCTAGTATTTTTTTTCTTGCTGCTAAGTTTTGCAGCATCGACGTTGCAGACAGCTTTGTTTTTATCTTCCTCCACCCCAGAAGAGCAGAGGTGATAGCAGGATGAATACTAAAAAGGAGAGTAATAAAATACTTGTACCTTCTAATATAATGTTCCCCACTATGAGCTGGAGAGTCATGTGACCGCCAGACACGATCACTGTTATTTCTAATATTGGTAATAATATAAATCGTCTCATTCTGAATGATGGAAAGGTCATTTCTTGATTAAGAACGCAATCAGGATATAAAAATAAGTCGATTTAAAAGCAGTTTGGCTGCAGATAAAAATCAGACCAGATGATCCGTGACATCACAGCAGTCCTCCTAAAATACGCACGCTGTGAATTAAGCTGATTTAGCACTAATAGAGAGTTTGAATGATAAAATTCATGGGTGCAAAATGCAGTGGAGTGTTTCTGCAGACTTTAATTAGAGGATGAGCTAAAAAAGCAGCAGATAACCGGCTGGGTTTAACCTTTACTGATTCAGGGGTGAAAAATCACAGCAGACCAGATTAAAATCAGTGACCAGAACAGGTAGAATAATCCTGAAATCCCCTTCTAGAGATACAGCCCCCTCCTGAACGCTATAGGGACTACTTTTTTTGGGGGGAAAAAGGTGCACTGCTGTTGGATTTCTTAATGCAATTTTTCACTGCTGTGAGCAGCACAAACTATTTCCTTCACCTCCACAGCAGCACAGATCTCAGAGGTGGATATCTCCAAACCCGGACACACAAAATAAAAACTCATGGCTAGAAACCATGAAATGTAAGCGAGAAAGCGTTTTTAATCTCCATCCGGCGGCGGGGGTGTGGTGGGGGGTGGGGGGGGTCGGCCTCCGCTGCTCCGGAGGTCTGGGTGGGGAGGCGGTCAGTTGGAATCCTTCTCCTCTAAAGTCGTTTCATATCCACTAATAGAGACGGCCGTGTCTGGTTAACGCATGAACATCAGGAGTTATCAAGCAAACTGATTGACTGGCACATTATACCCCAACCCCTCCAGGCTAGCACTCCGCTAAATATGCCTTTCTATCAATGTAATTATAGAAAAACAACACTGTGTTCCTAATGCCCCCATAAAGGACCTCCTAATGCAGGCGAGATCAGCGTGAGCGCGTCGTTATGGCGCCGATCCATTTTAAAAGGTCAACACCTGCTGTTGCTCAGATTCCCTCACAAAGAGCGCCGAGCATCGATTCCGGATCGCAGCCGCTCCGGATTCCTTCAGCATCAATTCTGTGCCTCATAATAAATCAACAGGGAGGAAGAGGAGCCCCCCCCCACCCCCTTCCTCCTCATCAACCTCATCATCACATGGAAGCAGAGTTAATATTGAAATAAACAGAGCAGGGGGTAAAGCTGGGGAACCGGTGCTTCCTGTCTGAGCCCCCCCCCCACAGGGGAGGCAGAAGACGAGGAGGGGACAGGAAGATGTGCAGACGCCCCGCCCTGAAGAGGAAGAGCTGGTCTGCCCCGGCGGACATCTGCTCCACCAGGTGTGATTAAGAGCGGCGCTGCAGCGGGACGCCTAAACGGGGCTGGGGGTGCATGGGGGGCGTAAGGCGGGGGTGGGGTGGGGCTACTACACTGTTTCAGGGCAGATGGAGGCGAGGATGGGGGTTTGGAAGGAGGAAGAGGAGGAAAAGATATACAGATGGAAGCATTGATAGTTTTATTATTATCATTAGATATATGTAGATTTGACCACTGACAAGTTCAACATCCCATAATGTTCCCTCAGAGTAAAACTGCCCCCCCCCCTTCAGAGGAGCCTCCAGGATGGATGTGGGCAGCGGTTTTGGCACACCGGCTGTCACCTAAAAGTCCAACACACCTGCTGCCATGGCAACCAGGCGAAGGGATTGCTCTCCCTGACGCCAGCAGGCCGCTTCATGCTTTAATGTGAAGCGACAAGTCGCCGGAATTAATTTATGTGTTGTCAGACGCAAAAAAGAAAAAAGAAAAAAAAAAGAAATAAAAAGAAGAAAAAAAAAGTTCTCCAAACAGATTTAATTTAAAGAAATAAAATTTAAAAAAAATAAAGAAGAAGCAATTTTCTGTATTATTATTGGCTCCTCTTCACCACCGCTGCCACGCCGGAACTCTCCGCCGGCGCGTTTGGAGAACTCCAACTGATCTCTCTCCTGGAGGAGGCAGCGATGAGGAAACCTTTAACGAACAGGAAAGCATTTCCATTTCACACAGTGGTGAGGAAGAGGAAGAGGAAGAGGAAGAGGAAGAGGAGGAGGGGGGGCAGCAACCAGCTCCTAAAGGGAGTCTCGGATAAAAAAAAGCTGCTCACCCAGAGATATCTGGGAAAAGAGAGACAGACTTAACACCAAATCATCCCGCTGTACGACTCAGAAGCTTACCTACGCTGACAACTGACGGGACGAGTGTGGCGCCGTGTGTAGCTTATTAGCATCTGTGAACATCGCTTTGCTCGCACTCCTCAGAGCAGCTCCATCTTTACAGCAGACTGAGCTTAAGTAAAAAAATATTAATAAATGCACACACACCACCAACACATTGGGAGTGGCTTTGGCGCCCATCACACGTGTCAAACCTGTTGCTAATGGGCCCGAGGGAACGGTTCCCCTCAGCCGGGCGCTGATGATGGATTTGCGGCGGCGGCGGCGTTAATGTCGCCTTCTGCGATTCAGAGCAGCTGGAAATAAAACATGTTCCATTAGTCTGGTCTGGTTTTATATCACCGACCAGCACAGACCTGCTTCCATAATCCATCAGGTCACATGCTCCCATCTGCCAATGAGGCGATAGCAGACGTCCCCCCCCCCAACCACCATCAGCACTACCCGCTGTCAATCTGCTCTCGCCTCCTGTAGCCCAGCGAGGGGCACGACTTGACAGGAAAGTATATATTTGTATGTGCTAACATGGCGGCACAGAACGACGCGCCGGCGCCGCACAGATGGATCTGATGGGAGGCGGGAGATTAGAACAAGCCCTCCCAACCCCTCCAAAATGCCCCCCAGCTCTCTGAAACCCTACCATCTGATGGTGGAACTGGATCCAACCCGGGGGTTGGAGTCATTCACCAAAACCCTTCCTGGTGTTTGACCTCAAGACGTGAACGTCAATCTAGAGCTCTTCACTGGAGCGGTCGGCTGTTGATCGATCGGGTCTCCTCAGACGGGGGCTCGGCATCCTCCGCGTGCCCTGCTGACCTTTCCCGGGTCAAGCAGGAGGCGGGCGTGTCTTTTGCAAGTTTACACAGATGGTGGCGCTGGCGTGGAGGTGACGGATCCAGGCAGACCACGCCCTGCCCGACCTTGGCAACACCGCGCCGATGGTGGCGCCAGTTGTGGTCTAAAACAAAAACAGCCTCAAGAGTTTATTAACGGCTAAACGGGGGGAGGAAATGGGAGAGGGGAGGAAATAAATGAGAAAATGACAACGGACGGAAGATACAGGGGGGGGGGGGGGGTTGGCAGCCGTCCATGAAAAAGACAGCTGGCAGCGACATCCTTCACAAACCTGGCGATGCAAGCGGCATGATGGGAACAACCTCAAGAGACACGGGGGGAGGAGGAGGTCTGGGGGAGATAACGTGACTCTCGTCTTCAGATTTTGGTGCTAATTAACGCAGCTCCACCAACAAGCCCCCCCCCCCTCTTCCTCGAAACCTCAAAACTGGGCCCCCCCCTCCGGCGTTCAAGCGACGCCGAGGGAGGAAAGGTGAGGTGGCCTTGTGTGAAGGTGAGTCGACTCTCCTGCCAACCTGCAACCGGGTCGCTCCGCCGGAGAGAAGTAGGGCGAGGGGGGGGGTGAAGATGGATGAGCGCCGGGACGCTGATCAACGGCAGAGTCTCTCCCTCTCCGTCGTTCACCTCATCCAGAGAGAGGGAGGCGAGAGAGACGTGAGGCGGCCAATGAGGCGGCGCCGATCCAGTCACAACGCCACGGACACAAATCCTGGTTCTGTGCCATTAGCTCCAGACCGCCATAAATCAGGCCGCCGGCAGGACGGGGGGAGAAGGCCAAACAGAAGTCAGAAAGCCGGAGAGACGCCGCTCTGATCTGACAGCGAGGAGAACAAACAGCAACCTCTGTAAGGAGGAGGCATCCATAACGACGGGACAGGCTGGAGGCGGAGGGCGCGGCAGCCAATCAGAGCAGAGAGTCTGCAGCATCAACGACCAGACGTCACCACAAGATGCTAAAAACTAATTAAACTCCATTTACCCTCACTAACAAGGGCCACAAACTAGTTAAACTAGTTCAGTGTTGTAAAGAAAAACTGTTGAGATATTTAATTTTCCATATTGGCGGATGGATACGTCAGCTGAGACCGGATCTCCTTCTCATTGGTGAGGTGAAGACGTAGCTTGTGTGTTCTAGTGACTTTTGCGTTTCCCATCCTTCTTTATCATTGTTTACGTAACTTTTATGTAAATAATTATTCACAGGTAAAGCCTGCATGTTATTGGTTGAAAAAAAATGTTTATTTTTCATACCTTAGGGGGTCTGATGCTTTTTTAAAAGGCTGGAATGGATTAAAATGTTATTTTAAATGGAAAAAAAAATTAGTTTGAGTTTTGACTTAGGAGCTCCGTCACGAAGCTGATCAAACTCGTATCTGGAGGTTCTACTTTACTCACAGCTTCAGTTAACAAAAACTCAAAGTTTCACCAAGCAGTTCAGCAGGAGGGTATGTGGAGGTTTTCAGCTGACCTAGCCCAACGCATCGCTTCGAGCTTCAGCATAAACTTGAAGCTTTCAGTAGAGAAATTATCTTTTCAACACTGAGATGTCAGCACTTCCAGAGAACTGGATGACGCCGCCTGAGCTGATGGAGTCATTCGTGTTCGTTTTGCATCTCCATCTCCCTCCATTGTTTCAGAGGATGCTGAAAAGTTACTTTTCTGTGAATCTCCACAAACGACGTCTGACTTTGCATCAGTTTGTGGGGGGTGAAGAGGTCACCATTTTTTCCTGTATTGCCCCACTTAGCCACCGTAGCATCCTGAAGCTGTTTGTGAAACTAACGCAAATGTAAAACTTTACACGCACACAGAGAAGCATTTCATTCTCAGACATCTAAAAACAGAGATAAAAGCTGCTGTTAAAAGCTGTGACACAGAACGCGGCGGCGGCGGCGGCTCCCCGGCCCATAAAACACTGCGTTAACATTCGCGGCGTCCAGATTGTCCTGGTGCTGGCATAACTACACATTTACAAAATGAGATTTTCGTCATTGCAAACAGCGATGCTTGATGGGGAACATGTGGGTTTAGCATCTCCATTTGGTTCCACCATTAGCGGAGCAAAAAGCTTCATTAGCATGGCAGCGTGTAATAAGCTCGACCAGGGTATTTCCTAACCCACATTTGAGCCACGCCCCAGCACAGGCACGCCGCAGATAAACAACTCATCGGAAAGAACGTTCTTCCTGCATGAACACCGACAAAGAAAAGCGACTTGTCGGGAAAAGTAGTGTCTGTGATTCCATGGATGACGGCGTGTAGGAAGCGAAGCTCCTTTGGCACAAACTTCCAGAGAGTTCTGGCGAGCGTTCACACAGCAGCTCTCGGCACAGGGCTCCCACACTGAGAACCAATTAATTTCATCTCCGCACGCCACACATTTCCACACGCCAGGAGCGTAAAGGAAAAGAGGTGCGAAGAGGGGCGGAGGTGAGCGGGGATATGTCGGAGCAAGGCAGGTGGGGAAGGACGGGCCGGGTCGGTGGGGGGAATCTTCTCGTATCTCGCATTCGGAGTTTCTGCACAGAGAGGAGGGGAAAATGCAATTACACGTACCCTCTCAGCCTTTTCAGGCGAGGTGGCGCGCAGAAGCGAGGGGGCGGCGTAGGGGTTGGCGCCCTGAGGCGACCGGCGCTGCTCGCGCTCTATGCTAATAGACTCCAGCTCTGCATTCTAACTGGTATCTGAGCTGCGGAGCATCGGCGGGATGGAGGAGGAGGGCGGGTCCGTCACCTCGTGTCTGCAGAGATAGCGGCGGTAATGAAAACCTCTGCCGGGGACTTCAAACGGTAGCAGCTGGTCGATTCCTCTGCTGACGGCCGATACGCGACAACAGGGTGATGGGGGACAGGTGAGAGGTTCTGATGGGCGAGGGGTGGACAACCAGCAACCAGCTGACGAAGCTATTTAGAAGTAACTAGAACAAAAACAGTTGCCATAGAGACCGTTCAAACCTGTTAACATCCAGTCCCAACCGGACGGCGCCGTCGGTACAAATGGATTATAATTCACGCCTCGTGGTATAAACGGTACAATAAAGACAGGAAGCGGGGTCTATAATAGACAGCTAGCGACAGTTAGTCATGAGCCCACCTGTCAAACAGGTGCCCCCCCCCCCCCCCCCAGCCCCCACCTGGGTCCAGTCAGTCACGCATCCTCAACCAGAACTACTCATAACTTCAGTTATGATACCCCCACAGAGGGTTCTATCCCATACTGGGATTACTGGGAGAAATACCTGAAGACGACCCCCCGGGGTTGGAAGGGGGGGGGGTCAGATATTACTAACAGCTGCCTTCAAGAGATCGACTGTCGTGGGACTGAAAACAGACCCACACAATAAAAAAAAACCATGCGGTCCAAATTTTCATCCTCCTCACGGCCCCCAGAAGTGTCTCTTTAACCCCCCCCCCCCACCACCCCCACCTGAGGTTTCTTGACTCCTACTTTTCTTTTTCCAATTAAAAAAAAAAAAAAAATCACAAGAAGAATGAATTTTGTTCCTCATTATTATTGTCTCATTTTGTCTTCATGCCTCCTTCGCTTCCCCTCCCGTCTGATATCTGACATTTTTCCTCTGACTTTAATAAAAGAGCCGCTGATTTGTTTGTTCATTCATTGATGCATGAGAAATAAAACCTGTTTTTAGACTCGGATCAATTTTTATTTGGGTTATACGGTGAAATGAGAATCACTAAAATGATAAACAGAAGGTAAATAACACTGTTGGTGATAAAGTGTGTCTGGGTGGATCCTCCTCTCTGAACGTCAACCTGTCAGCCTCCTCTTGCGTCGGTCCCGTCTGAACCACGTACAGCAACACATGTTGGAGCAGGAAGAGAACCCCCCCCCCCTCCACGCCACCTGCACCCTACCCCATCATCTCATCAAGCTCTATTATGAAATCCAGGCTCCCTCTGATTGGCTGTCAGCTGCGTCCCCATCCAAGTATGTGCTAGCAGAAATCACTGAAGCACGCGTGAACAAAAACACATCTGGTTCCATTCAGCATGCCTGGGATTCTTTTCCTGCCTGGTTCAGGTTACTCGCTGAACACCCCCACCACCACCACCAACCCCCAACCCCCCCCCCGGACTGCTGGCAGAGCAGATTAACTCACTTATTCAGTACTTGAAGGGTGTCAGCTGACGGGACGAGAGGTGAGGCTGAGTTTACGGGACGGTTCTGGAGCAGACCGGACCCCTCCTGACTTTATATTCCCGTTCAGACACCCAATCCAGGTTCTGGTCCCGGATCCGGTCCCATCTTTCTACATCGGTTTGCAGAAGTCCATCCAGTTTCAGAATGACGTTTCAACGCTCCAGAAATGTTCTGCGGATGAGAAACTTCCTCCGGGCCTTCATCGGCAGATAAAGGCCGACTTTTCATTCTTGGGAGAACTGCTCCTGAAATGACCCCCCACCCCCCAGCTGCAGGGAAGGAGGGGCTCAGCTCTGCAGAGTGAGATCTCCAGGACGACTCAACTACACGCTGAACTCCCCGCCGTCTGCAGACCGGCCCAACTGAGATAAAGAGTCTTCGTTACGGTTTTCCTGTCGGACAGTTCGCTCCGTGCACCAGTCCGGCCATAAATCCTGACCTTTCCTTTACATTTCTGACCCAGTACCCCCCCCACCCCACCCCCACTCCCACCCCCACATTATCTCCCAGCTCTGACAGACTGATGTCTTCAGTTGAAATCACCTCGTCCGCTCCGGGTTCCCTGGGAGATGGAGCACCGCTGATGGAGACGATTCAATCAGCGAGAAGTGAAGGAGCAGATCGCAGACAATAAGCCATTACCCCGAGTCCTCGCTCGCCGTTAGCCGCGCTTAGCTCGGGCTCCCACCTAATGGGCCATAATATGATTTTACGCCATGTTCCAGCTCTTTATGCTAGCTCCAAACATAACTCTGTCGCCAAGGTACAATAAAAACAGATATATTTCTTTATTACTCCTCACAAAGCGTGTCAGCGGATCCGAGTCCCACTGCAAAGGAAGCTAATATCTACAGGAACCCGCCTCATTCAGAGCAGATACACATTTCGACCCCCTCCTCTCCCTTCACCATTCACCCCGATGTAATGGGTGTTTTATTATAATCTAATGAATACAATAACTTCACCGTAAATAACGCAGTGAAAAACCCATTTTCTCCGCTTTGCAATATGTTTAAATGTCCATCACGCCTCTGGCAACGAGGCGCCGCATGTTTAATTCAGCGCTGATGCAATTTGCATGTTGTGAGCTACTGTATGGAGCGGCTACCTCTTCCAGACGCCCTCTCCCGCTCACCCCACAGTCACCCCCGACTGCATGCCATTCGCCGGCGGGTTCATTACTTTATGTGACGGCGGGGTGGGGTGGAGGGCAGGTCATCCAGGGTCCCCTGCTCAGGCGCAAAAAAGTCTGGAGCTGAATATCAGAATAACCCTCAACCCGGGTTCCATACCCCATATTATACATATATACAGTATATATATATAAATATATAATCATCAGGTCCAATCAGGACATCTACACTACAGGGATCTGACACTGCGTGTGTGTGTGTGTGTGTGTGTGTGTGTGTGTGTGTGTGTGTGTGTGTGTGTGTGTGTGTGTGTGTGTGTGTGTGTGTGTGTGTCGTGGGAATCCAATCTCTCACACAGAGCAGCAGAGACAGGCAGGAAGATTCGCTCCGGGCCCAGAATAACCCGACAGCGGCGGGATTACAGGGAATTAGAAAACCTGCAGAGATGGTTGATAACGTAGTTTATGGAAGGCGTCACGCCACCAGCAGCCAAGAGGTCAAAGCGTCTGATTAATTAAACTAGGGGGGGGGGGGCGGGTTCTCCTGGAGGATCCCGTCCCGAGGGGACCCTCTCAGAGTCCGGCAGGTCCGACCCGGAGGAATCCAGCATCTGTTCCCTCTCAGACGAACTGACAGGCTTTAAAAAAATTAAGTTTGTTTTTAGACGAGTTCATAAACTTTTTTCCAAACCGAACTTTGTTAATATTGGATATTATTAACATTCTGTAAACTTCCCCTATAGGTGAAATACGACTTGCTTCTGTTCAACCCCAAACTGAAGCAAATTAATTGAATTTTAAACCCTGAATCTATTTCACATGAAGCAACAATCCGTCATTCATCACAGACTTTATGAATATTTGAGTTCATCCTCCAGACTCCGTTAATCAGACGCTGGTTTTTATTCAACGCATCCGTCATGATCATCAGTCGACTGACGGGAGGCTGATCCTCATCCTGGGGCGGTACCGGTCCCACCTGAATACGTCGGGGGTGGGGGTGGGGGGTACGTGCTTCCTGAGGTGAACAGATCTGGTAAAGGTCATCAATAACTACTCTCTTGTCTTGTTTGTGCTTTCTGCGTTCCTCTCTATTGTTCACTGTTTTGTCTTGTGGTGGTTTATTCATGTATAAAATGACCAGAATAAATATCCAATTGGTCACAAAACAAATCTGTGTTTTTTTTCCTCTGTAAACAGACAAACAAAACCAAATCCTCCATGGTGAAGTTAAAGATGACAGCCGTGCCCCGTTCGGGACAGTTGCCGTGGGATACGGGGGTAAGAGACGATCATGTTAGCACTGTTAGCGCTGGACGGACGTGGAGGTTTTGTCTTGATGGAACCTCTTTGACAGGAAGGTAAACTGATCCCTGCTATCCCCGGGATTGTTGTTAAGGCAACAACCCCCCAAAGACAACAGTAAATACCGGACTTGTTTCAGAGCCACCGTGCTGCAGCCTCCCTCGCTGACAGCTCGGTCCTAATTACCGAGAACCACCAATTACTGGCTCCGTTTCATTATTTATATTTACTCAGCAGACCCAAATAAAAGAGACTTCAGCGGCGGACATCTCTGGCAGCTGCAGACGCTTCCGGAGGACCTGCTGAATCATTGTCTGGTGGCTTTTTCCCGACAATACCCAGTCAGCATGCAAACGCGAAGCCGTTAGTGCAAAGAGTAGAAATAAGGCCAAGAGCTGCTTCCTCTTTGGCAGCCATAGGAAGTCATTCAGAGGCAGAGGAAGTGCATTATCATCTCTGCTCGTTTATGGGCCGGCGGGGCTGCAGCATCGATCCCGGACCGCCAGACCTGCAGCTCTCCGCCGCCGCCAGTTTGCGTGTTTCTGCATTTATGCTTCATTTTGCTCCAGATACATGTAGAATAAAAGTGACTGCCGTCGTCTCCAAGATGATCCAGAAATACAAAACAAACAAATGTGTTTATCTGGTATGCAATCAGTCTGTGAACCAACTCTATCTCAGATGTTTCCCATCAGCCTCTCCTGCCAAGCGGCGTCCGATGATGGTCGGATGGGGTGGGGGACGGGGGAGGAAGCAGGGGTGTGAAATTCTGCTATTCCTGCTCCGGTGAATTCAGCAGAAAACTTGGCAGATCATTGTGGAGATTTGTACGATAGAGGATTTGATGCGAGACTGTTTGAGAGGCTCGTCTGGAGCCCGTCTCTCAACACGCCGCCCCTGAAGCGGGCCTGGATGTGCGGCTTATTGTTCGCATAAAGCCTGACAGCCACATTTCTGAGGCCTCAAGGGTGCGGATGGATGATTAACACCTGAAAAAAAAACTAGACTTGTGAAGAAAAGCCCCCCAAATCCACAGAAATGATTTCTGATTAACACTTTATCTGTGATTTGATGAGTCGCAAAACCTCCTGCTCGCGCTCAGCTAGCTGCAAAGCTGCAAAGCTATCCTGTTACAAAAGGGCAAGCCGTCTCCAAAAAGCGATTAGGTGCAAACAAAAGGAATCTGTCGCTGTAATGCGAGGGGCTTTGCATTCAGATGGTTGCAGCGCGGGGCAGGCCTCGTTTGCAGGGGCCGAACCGGAGCGGTACATGTGGCCCCGAGGCCGGATCTGTTCCAACTGTGCCCTGGCAAGAAAAAGCTCATCCCCGTCAGCCTCGACAGCTTGGATATTCACAGGGGGCGGTGGAAAAACTGGAGGGCTGTAGGGCCGCAGTGGAAGTGGGGGAGTCGGAGGAGGAGGAGGGAGGTGGGAGGGGGGAAGTCAGGAGCGTTTTATTATTTTTGTGCCACAAGGACGTGGCATTTACCGAGTTTATTGAGCAAACCCATGATGAGGGTCTCACATCTGTGCTGGCCTGAGGTGACGATGATGATGATGATGATGATGGACTACATTATAATAGAAACTGTTTATCCTGTGTGGTTGGTGAGTAACGGCGATGTGCCTGATATACATGCATCAGGTTTCAGAACCCAGCGGTACCATTTATTAGAGGCTTGTCGACATTGTAGAAACACAACAAAGAGTCACAAGTTGTTGTTTTTTTTTACCAGCAGAGAAGGAATCTGTTCAGAGATCTGGGATCAGCTGGAGAAACTGACGATGAAATAAACAAAGAAATCTAAAAATAATAACTGACAGAAGGCTGAATTGTAACAACCAGTAGGGGGCAGCAGCATGCCACTGGACCAGCCAGTCTGCCTAATCCAGAGAAGAAGAAAACAGCCCCTCCGTCTCCACCTCATGTTATGTGAATTATTATAACAATTATTGAATAGTGTAATATTTCCTGTAAACAGCAAACAGTTCTTGTACTACTGGTTTTACTGGATTTATCCTCAGATTTCAGACACACAACAAATCCAAGATTGCTTTAGCTACTAAAAATGCTATGCTAATGTCGTCAAGTCAAAATAAACATAAATTAATTCAGCTGACCAATTACGTGACGCTGTTGACGCCTGACAACCCGAGTTACTTCCTTCACGAAGGATTAGATGCTGCTGTTAGCTACAGCTGCTGCGTGTATGCTAGAATTCATTACAGCCACTTTAATGAATCTGCAGTTGGTAGAATGAGTTTTATTAGTAGAAAGAGACGCTTTCAAAGGAAATAATAACCAACATTTTCATTAATTATACAAAAAAAATATCCAAACTATTCCCTATGAAGCTTATGGAGGGGCGGGGCTTAGCTCAGATAAGCTAAACGTGACGTGTAGGATTGGTGGACCTTGTCTGGTTTATTCTCTAGTCATTCTAGATTAAAGGTGACATTTTGTGATGATTGTCATCTGGATATGAAACAAGAGGTTTTGCGTATTTAACGTCACCCACAGTATTTTTTTCCACTACAAGCAACGATCATATGACGCGTCCTTCTCATCGACTGCATCTAAGATCATCACTATGATGCTTAGCGAATCGTGAATCCACTCCAGGCTCCACTCTGAAGACCACAGGAAGGATCTGTGATGTAGACGAAGCTGACCCGCATTTAGATGTGTCACTGTCGGAGACGGCGCCGTCAACAATATTCTAAACAAGCGTTGTTTTTCAAAAACTCTATCCTGTAAAGGCTTATTCTTTGAAATACTTTGTGTCAGACGGCTTCGGCGTCCATTAAACGCGCCTGTTTACCCGCGTCTACATCCTTCAAAGGAACACGTTGGGAAAGCAAACTCAGAGAGCATCTCAGGCAAAAAGGAAAAAAAAAAACGTTCAAAGCATCGAAAAAGAAAAAGGTCACGTGATGAGAAGAATCCACACAACCAGTCGGAAAAGAGGATGACAAATCGTTTGAACCTGCGCTCCTAATTCATTCATCCCCGAGTACCTGGTTACTCCTCCGGCGCAAATCCTCCCAGGACAAATGAGTGACACCTCCTAATCCTCCCAGACACCAGAAGCATGTGATTACCATGACATTTACTCCGTCTACCGAGACAAAAACGAGGCCGGGGACACAAACAAACAAACAAACAAACACGGGAGTGAATTGTAAATGCGCCATTATTTGGATCAGAAGCGGAGCTTCGGCATCTCTCCACCCAAGTCCCCTTTCAGTCGGTGCAGCCAGAAACAACCACCTGGGGTAGTCCACATTTCAAATGAGCCATATTTTGTTTATCTCCAGCCGCCGCCGGCTTGGCTGGGAGGCAGCGCCCGAGGACGCGATGGAAAATGGAGTGCAGGAGTTATGACCTCAGCAAACAGATTGTGGAGGAGATGAGTGAGGGCAGGAGCTGCCTGTCGGACGAAGACCTCCGCGGATCAGGAGCCGCTCAGGAGGAAGAGACGCTGTTCTTTACATCCCTCGAGTCGGACCAACTGGTTTTAAGAAGCTCTCACGACTGCCTGTGTAAAAGCCATTATTAAAGCAGCGTTAATTGTTGGGGACTAATGAGCACGAGAGCAAATTTAATTAGGCCTTAATAAGCAGGAATAAAGTTCTGACAGAACTTCCAACTGGAGACCGAGTCCTGACTTATAATTAGACCATTGTTTGCTGACTCACAGTGTTGACCACTTACCAAGCGGTTCCACTTCTATGAGCACAATAACAAAAAGCGCTTCCATTGGTAAAGCCGAGATACTTGGGGGCCGACCCTCGTCTTCTCCAACTCCCAGGTGAGGCGGCTGACTATCTGCTGCCTCCATCCATTCCTCTCCCGGGAGCTCGCCGTCCCTCCACTACCTCCACTATTGTACTGACAGCCAAACAATGGGAGCCAGGGCTGCCTTAACGAGCAGAAAGTGGAGGCTCGAATAATTAGAGGCAACCCCCCCACCACCACCACCACCACCACCACCAGCTCTCCACCACGCCATCGCCTCCAACCCCTCCTGTTAAGTCCGAACAGTGTGAGGCAGCTTGGCTGAGGCTGGGACTGTTGGGCCCACTGCGAGGGAAATCTGGGCTGGGAGTTATTTTTTGATGGGGGGGGGGAACTGTGGTAATTGCCTGAATTCCGACAGCGGCAGGTGAGGAAAACGACCGAGGGTGGCACAAGCTGAGAAAAGTGAGAAAGTGCCAGGACCAAGTGTGGGAATAAAAGTCCAACAATAAATAATGGAGCTCATCCTCCGCCAAGACCCAGCAGCCCTTTCACTTCAATCGAGCCCTCAAATCGAAACAGAGCCTGGACCATCATCCAGACGACAGACTAGGCCCTAAAAAATATATTTAGAGCTGACCTGCAAATTTAGAGCTCACATAACACATGAAAAACTGACTTAAATAGCATCTGGAAAGAGGAGGAATGAGTTAGCTGCTAGTTAGTAACAGACTAGCTTATATTTCCCTGTTGGTTTGGGTTGGGTTAGCAGGGAACTATAAGGGGTACAAGTTAAGATAGTGGCTTAAAGCTAATTTAAAGTCAACACTTCCTGCACCATTTTCATATTAAAACACCTTAGAGTGGACAGAAAGCATTTTTAATAAGGCTTTTATTGTGAAACAGATAAAATAAGGCGCACCTTCAATGAATGTCCTATTTTAAAACTTTTTTCTATATACGAGGCGCACTGGATTATACGGCGCTCTGCCGGTTTTTGAGAAAATTAAAGGCTTTTAGGTGCGCCTTATAGTGCGGAAAATACTGTAGTTTAAAAGCTAATGAGGATTTCATCTTTAAGACTTTCTTCTTTCCAAATCAGTTGGGGATCGGTTTGGGGCCCCTGGAGACTTGGATTATGCCACACAGTGAAGGGGGCCATTTATGCTTGTTTATTTAAAGCTCATCTTCCTCAGGTTCGTTTTACGGAACGCTCCAGAGACGTTTGTGGACTGAGAAAGTCCACCTTTCCTTCCATCTGTGATCGTGCGGATGATGTTTTTTTGGGTGACCTGTTCCTTTAATGGTTGATATGGGAAATAAAAATATGATGTGTCACAGTTGTGCCGCCACACACCCATTTATGGGCTCGGTGGGAGCGAATGAATAAGTGCTACTGTTGTAAAATTTGATTTAGCGACCCGGTCCGGTGTTTGACTTCATTTTAAACTGTGAGTTAAAATCTGACACCAGTTCAGCCCTGATGTTTATACGAAGAATAATGGAGCGACATAAAGGACGAGAGATTCACGGCGGCGGAATGAAAACCGGACAAAGTTATGGGAGCTAAAACAAAAATGACCTGAGCTGAGGCGCTACTCACTAGGGAGAGGCGGGCGGAGGCGCAGCGAGCCCGCTGGTCGTCGGGGTGGAACGGAGCGGCGTGCAGCGGCTGCACAGCGGGCCCTCGTCGGACTCTTCAATCAGCTGCAGCCCCGGGAAAACGTGGCCAATTAGCCGCCCACTGCCGCCGACCCCCGGCTTCATTAAGGGCCGACTCTGGAAGAGAGGAGAGGGAAGGGGTTAACATCAGAGGGTTTAAGAAGACACACGTTAGAGGTGAAGCTCAAGGTTGACCAGGCAGTCAAATTACACCCCCCCTCCCCCCTCCCAGCAAAGGTGGTACAGAGAGCCTGAGGCCTGGAGGGCATCGCTGCCTTCGTCCCAAACCCCGCCGCTCTGACAGCAACAGGTGTGGTGGTCGGTAGACACACTATTACCAGGATCAGAATCTGCTTTGTGTGGCAGAGACAAAAGCAGACCAGGAAGAAAAATCAAGAGCTGGAGGGGAGGGGGGAGTGGAGGTGAGAGAAGAGGGGGGGGAGGGGAAGGAAGATACAGAAAGTCCCTGGAGGGGCGAAAGAGAGAGAGAAAGGAGAGAAATTTCAATCCTGTCTTTTCATTGTAAATCCCTCGTCGGCAGAGGAGAGAAACCCGATCAGAAAGCAGCGGCGGTTGTGACAGAGCTGTTGTTCTGCAGCACAAACACACATTAACACAGTCAGGTGGTCAGGAGGAGACTCACACACACACACACACACACACACACACACACACACACACACACACACACACACACACACACACACACACGCGGGGCTGGTGGAGGTGCTTCAGAGCAGGTGGGGCCCCTGTTGTTGCATGCATGTGTTTGCAGCACACGCCTGTTCATCCTCCATCCACACGGGACCTTCTGCTTGCATCGGTCCTGTGATGGAAGCCCCGGTGGAGAGCCGGTGGAGGGGAGGGGAGGGGAGGGGAGGGGGAGGTAGCTTCATCCTCCTCATCCTCCCCTAGCCTTCCATCTCAGATTACGGCCGTTCGATCGGGCCGGGGTAATGTTTGCTGCCGCCGTAGCGTTAGCCGCTGTCAGGAGAGAGCACGCCCGGCTGGAGAGGAGATACAGGCCCTTTATTTAAAACAAGCCGAGGAGAGAAGATCAATGCCCCAATTCAGGGCCAGGAACTGGAGGGAAAAAGTTTGCAAACATAGCAGGAGATTATGAGGAGCAGATATATGTGAGAATCATGGGTTTGGGATGGGGGGGAGGGCATCCAGCTCATCTGGGCGCTAGTGCTTATTGATCGGTGGAGACGCAGCTCGGAGACATTCATCACAGGCCACTCAGGCCTTTAGATAGCGCTGCTGATAGCGGCCTGCTGCTCAGCAGCTGCAACCAGCCACATCCATTACCCTTCAGATTGAGGCCCCGGGATGGGAGCGGCATGGAGGGGCCGCTCAGGGACAAACCGGAGGGAGGGGGGGATAACAAAGCCTGTGTTCCATATTACACGCTAACATACTGAGTACTACAGTTTGTGCTGCGCAGTGCCTTCAACACGTGATTAAATATGCCATTAGCAGGAGGATATTAAGCGCCGTGCCTCCATGACGACTATAGATCACATCCCATCTCCGTCACACATCACATCATCCACCGGATAAAAATAACAAATGCAAATCAATAAACATCTCTAGTACACAAACTCGTCGATGTTATTTGAAGACACATTAAACTAATGTAAAGTCAAGAAAGAATTATCATGTCGGTCTCCATCGTTTCTTTGTGGACGGTATCTATGACGACAGCTGCAGACGTTTGAGTCTTATTGTCTAAATCTGTCGGCAACGCTTTTTAAAAAAAATTATTGGTTGGTTTGTTTGGGTTTTTTAAAATTTCTTTTTAAATTAACGAGTCAATCTGACTGTCAGGAGAAAAAGATGGTCATTTTTAGCAGCTGAAGTGAGAAATGCACTTGGCCTGATTGGTTTGCTCATGTGCTTGGTTTTTTTTTTTTGAATTTCATTTATAAAGCAAACTTAACCAATAAAAATGTGGATTTCAAATCTTCACTTCTTGGTGCATTCTATTGATTAGTCATGCACTACAATTTTGTAATGTCCTAGAATTCAAATTCTTTATTTGGGGGCCTTTTGCAGGTATGAGTTTTTAACTATTAAATTGCTACTTTGCAATATGTTATTCAAACTAATAGAACCACATCGTCTGCAAAGAGGGATTCACAGAGCTGCAGGAACTTTAGAAAAAGCAGCCTTTGCTTTGCATTATGGGTAACTTGAGCATGTGCATTAAAGCCCACACTTCACACTCAGACACCGTTGATAATATTGTTTATTTCTGTAACACAAACCTACAGACTGTCTCTGAAACGCTCCACATGCTGAATGTGACGTCATGCAGCGCCGGGCCCGTGGTTAGCAGACTGTGTCCGAGGCTCGTCCTACAAAGGCTGCAGCCGAGGCGGAAGGGTTTATGAAAAAGTGTGCTCTGACAGCCGGAGCATCGAGGAGAACCAGCTGGAGGGGAAAAAAAAGTGACAGAACTATTGTTTCCTTTTCTCGGCCAAACAGTATTAGCGAAGCTGTTTTAGAGCAGATAGTACACAAACCAGCCGAGCGACAGGCGGCTCTGAAAACTGCTGAGTGACTCTGTATGGAATTCCCAGATTGGGCAGGTGAGGATCAGCAATAATGAGCCATATAGGGAGAGAAGAAAAGGAAGAGGGGGAGTCAGAGTGAGGGTAAAAGAAAGAAGACGGGACAAGGCTACAAGAAAAGTGATGGAGACAGGCTGAGAGCCAAAGACGAGGCCCCAAAAGAGCAATTACAGGAGCTCCAGAGGAGGTGTAGGCCCGGCCCCCGGGCATCACCGTCACAAAGCGCTGCCAGACATGAACTCACAAGCGCAGGAGGAAAAACTTCTAAAGATGGAGGAGGAGAGAATCAGAGGAGGAAAAGAAGAATGAGGAAGGACAGTTTTAGACTCCAGAACCGCCGGGTCAACTAGAGCCCGTCCTTCAAGTCGACCGTTCGTCTGCTCAGTGCTTAACCAGCCTTGAAGGCCAGACAGCACCCCGGAACGGCACCCGTCACTAATACCAGTCCAGAATGGACCACGAACGCAACCACCACTTCAAAGAGGACGACAGGCAGGAAGAGTGATAGCAGAGAAAGAGAGGGAGATGTGCAAATGGATAAGAAGGAGAGGAAATTGAATTAAGAGAAAAGTTCTGGTGCACCGGTACGCACCATTGATTTCCTGCTCTCTTGGAAACATTTAATGAGCTTAAATAGGAGCCCCGTTTGACACCGCCACGGCGACTCGCAGGAGCCTCCCAGTGAGGAGAAATCGTTGACGGCTACCGGAGGGAGGGTGGGAGGAGACGGGAGGTTTTAATGCCAGAGGCAGGAGATGTGTACGAGACAGATGTTGGATTACTCGCTATACCTCTCGGTGAGGAAGACTGGAGGATGAAGGAGATTACTGGAGGAGAAAGCAGACGGCGGAGGAGGTGAAAGGTGGCGCGCATTCAACAAAGCTGCCTAGTTATGTAGGTGCTTACACTCTCAACAGGCGCTCGTTATAACCCAACAATGTCCAAACTGATTGACAGCCACGGCGCCGCTGCAGAGCTTCACCTCATTACTTCCTGGATGACCTCCCCATGAGCCGTCCAACAGATGCCTGCAGCTCAGTGGCCATTTTGGTTTTTCTTTTCCCTCCCCATCGTCGGGAGAACTATTGTCACTTCAGACAAGCGGTGTCCAGAGGCGCTTCATTGCCCTCCGCCGCTGATGAGGGCCCCACTGGGACCCATCGGCAGCGCCTTTATGAAGCCGTCTGACAGGCTGAATGGAGCCGCGGCTCGCCACCTTTTCCAGGCAATCATTATAATGGGGAGTGTGGAGCGGGGCAGAGACCTATACTCTTCACTGCAGGGGGGGCTCCTCCCACCGGCAGCCAGCTGAGGTTTGTTATGGCGGGAAATGGCACATATGTAACAACAAAAATCCAAAGTTGTGAAATTGGTAATATCTAAGGAGAACCAGGACCCCCCCACCACCCCCGAGAACCAGACAGAACCAAACAGCAAGCATCAAATACCCAGAATCCTTCAGTGCACATGGTTTAAAAGTCATTTAATGCATAGCACACAAAAATACAAACAAAACACTTACAATTCCAACATCAAAACATCTCCCAAATTCACCTTGTAACCACGGAAACAGAAAACACAACCACACACACACACACACACACACACACACGCAAAAAAAAAAAAGTTCCTGAACATTACAGAGCCGCGTGCAGAAAGTTCTGCTGAAACCCATGAGATCCACTCCGAGAGGCAGCCCAACCCCTCCGAGGAAGCTGTAACCATGGAAACGGGGGGGGGAGGAAATGACAGAAATCCCTAAATAGCGAAAGGCATCATTTCAGCAGTGACACGCAGAAACCACTGAGCACATCTTTATGATAAATATAAACTATATGGGTTTAGCATATTGGAAATATAGATGTAGGAAAAGTGAATGAATGTCAATCTGTGAACTTTTCTTCTCAGTTCAGCATCGAACACATTCCTGGACTTGTTAATTCTGTTAATTAATAATCAATCATCAGCATCTGACTGGACAGAACCTGGAACCTGGAATGAACGACAGCTCCGTTCTGAGTTTCCTTATTTGTTTATATTTATCTGCTCAGACAAACAAACAAACAAACAAACAAGCAGACAGATTAGTCAGAGGAGAAACACAAGTGTTCCAGATCTACGTGTGAAAAAAACCAAACGTCTGAGCTGCTTTCACATTCCTCTGGCGTCTGCGTCGGGTCAGACAGTTCAGTTCCTGACCTTAGTCCATACCTGACACACACACACACACACACACACACACACACACACACACACACACACAGGATGTGGGTGTTCGTTGATGATGTTTTTCTATATCTTGCAGAAAAAGTTGTGCTGAGGGTTTTTTTTAATTTATTTTTTTAAAGTTTATTTCAATGCTTCTGAAACAATCCTGCCATCCTCTGGTGATTAATTACTCTGTAAGAAAAACAGCCATTTCCTCGCCTTCAGCCTCCAGTGGATTTACATCAGCGTGGACCCCCCCCCCACACACACACACACACACCTGGGATGGACCTGGCAGTGGCGTGAAGATGACGACTCGGGGAGGGAGAAGCGTTGAAGCGCCCTGAGCCGCTTCCTCCAAACCGTCACCTCCGCAGAGGATCCTTCACCGCCAACCACAGCATCCACAGGCCGTCATCCACGCCAAGGTGCCGCCATTCCCTAAATCATTTACAGCGGTCACGCGGGGGCACGGAGTCGGTGGAGAAAAGGTCATTATTGGAACAAGAAAGCTATATTTCATAATTGCACCGCCTCGCTTCTTTCCCCTCAGTGAAATTGGCTCTCCAGAATATATTCTCCCTCATCTCTCTTTATCTGAGTCTCTTGTCTGTTAGAGAGGCCGGTTTTGACAGGCCGACTGTCTCTCCCGGCGCAATAACCACCCCTCCATTTGTATCTGAGGAGGGTGCATTAACGAGACAGCGTAATCAGTCCACGCAGGAAAAGGCGGCGCGCCTCGCAAACCGGCTGCTTTTACCACTCTTTGCTGAAACAGCTCGCCATTAGGCCACAATTAGCAGGCGCTCGCTCTGGAGGTTGGGAGGGAGGGTGGGTGGGTGGGTGGGGGTGGGCAGGAGTGGACACAAGAGAAAAGTAGGATCGTCTCGGGAGGACTCTGTCGCTCCACACTCTGGGATGTGGAGATCCGTTTATGATGGAGGCAGTCAGGAATTCGATGTCGCCGTGACGGGAAAGGCTCGCCGCCGACGCGTCGCCAAACGAACCCCATCGTTGGGGTGAGAGGGGGGGAGGGTCAAACAAGTCAGAGTTATCTCATGATTCTTCACATCTGACTTTGTTGTGCTGTGAACCCGTCTCCATGACAACGGTGTTTATTACAGGTGAGCTTTTAGCTCCGCCTGCTGCGCTTCTTCATGTTGTTTACTACATAATAGACGTAAGTCAGCTCTATTTAGGAGAAGTATTAGATCAGGACAACTAAGAGCTCCTCTCGGGTGTCGTGAGCTCCTCTAATTCCAGGCTTGTTGCTCCTTTATTTCTCCTTATTGTTAGAAAAAAAGAATCACGTCCGCATGAAAGGAGCAGCAGGACGGGACAGGCTGTTATGTGAGCTAATCCGAAATAGGTAGTAGCTCCCAACAGCGCACTCAAAGACGACAATGTGTTCCAAATGGAGGGGGTGGGGGTGGTGGTGGTGGTGGTGGTGGCGGGGGCAGCAGGAGATCCAGGAGCTCCTTATCCTCTGAGGAGGAGAGCAGGGAGCTCAAGGAGTCTTGACGCGAACACATGATGATGTCAAACGTCTGTCGACGTCCACCGGCCTTCTCTCCAACACCTACATGATAAATTGAGACTGGAGCTGTTGAAGCTGAGTGTTTTATCAAGCAGCTGTGTGATCATACAAGATGATTTTTAATTGGTAAAAACCATCACAAAGTCTTCTTTCTGATTGATTGAATCCACATCGGTATCATTAGCCGACTTGTGATGACGCACGGATGTCCACACATCACTTCCTTTCCCATCCGTGACTCTTTGCTTCGGCACAGGAAGTTAAAATCTTCTTTAACTGGTTGATGCGAATGGGCGGAGCTTATCATTGACTGTAAATGCTCTGATTCAAATATTATATTGCACATATCTGTTTATTGTGTATTTTAATGTTAAAGTTGATTTTCTGTGTATTGAAATTGGCTGCTTCATGTGCCTTCAATCGCCCCTCGGGGACAAATAAAGTTTTTTGAATTGAAAACAAAAAGCAGGGAGAAGATGTGAACCAAACCTTCGAGTCATGATATGTTTTGTGCGAAACGTTCCTCTATCGTGAGTGCGCGACCTTCCCGGAACATGGAGGCGAGTGCTGTAGGAGTTCCCTGCGGTGAAGCTGCTCTTCATCGGAGGATGCGGTTGTACAATCCTGCAAAGGTTAAGCTCAGCGGGGACAAAAACGGTCTCCTCAGGGGCTTCGGAACAATAAAAGAGAGGAGTGTGTCCCTGTGGTAATTTGTGGCATGCTGGCATTGGGCAGACACAGATAAGATTCCGGATCGGTGGAGGCTGACACGCTGTGATTATCTCCCACTGCTGGAATTGACCGTCCATCAATCCAGACGGCTGAAAAGACCGAGGGGCCGGCGGACTCGATTGTTGCCCGAGACGAGATTTTATGATTCAATGACCTCAGGGGGAAAAAAAAAAATGTTGTGGATTCGACGACACCCTTGAGCCTCAGAGGGCCAATCACCAGCGCATATGCTCCCACACACCCACCCAACTTCCCAGTGCTTCCAGTCTGCCTTGCTGGCGCTCTCACAACCCCCCCTCCCGCCCCTACCTCCACCTCCTGCTGTGCATTCTGGACCTGAAACCGTCCATACGCCAAGGAGAGCTGGGGGGGGGGGGAGCACACTCTCTCTGCTGAGCGCCATCTGGAAGTTGAGGTAGATAAACAATGACGTGAGGCGCATACCGTCTCCGAACAGACACGCGCTCGCCTCAATGCACGCCGCCGCCGCCACCAATCCGCAGCCGCGTGCCAAGCATTGTCAGGGATTGGGTCTTATCAATTGTTGGCCAGATACTGAGCAGAAGCGTGATGCAAACAAAGAGAAGGGGAGAGAACAAAAATGGACGCCGACAATGAGAAACACAAATGAGTCGATGGCTCGCCACCACTCCAACGTCCAACGCCGACTGGATCCAAACGGGCCAAGATTGCCCCCCCCCACCCACCCAAAAAAAATAAAATAAAAAAGCAATCTCAATCGGTGAGCCGCCGGAGGCAGGAGGAGTCAGACAGGAGTTCAAACTGGAAGGGGCATGATTGTGCTCGCCATACTATTACGCCTGCTTTATTTTTAAAAAAATAGTCCATTTGCATTCACCCAGCTTGTAAGAGGAACTCGGGGGGCGACGTTAGCTCCTGCTGCTGCTTTTAAATTCCTCACCATCGTCTTTTTTTAGGCCCTTCTGGCGTTGTAATAAATCACAGTAGTAGTAGAAATCTTTATTATCCCTTATGGGGGAATTGCCCTTGTAGTGAGTCAGAGATAATAATAAAAACAATATCCATACAATGCAGAAACAGAGAAGTTTAGACACGCTCAGCAGCAGCTGGAGGGGTGTTCCCTGAGTAGACGGGCCCCTCGTGGGGGCCCCAGACTGAGGCCTGAGTGAGACGTACAGAAAGGTCCCGGCGTGGGAAGACAACCACGATTCTGACAGCCGTCCCTCGGGCGCCGCCTGCGTCGCCTCCGCTCGGGTTCGGTTTGGTCGCCTCGGTAGACGAACATCAAGGGGGGGGGGGGGGGGATCAGGTGCCGAGGCCAGCAGGAAGGAGGGAGACCTGACAAATGAGTCTCGTCAGGTAAGATTCGCAGATGCGAAATGAAGAAGGTGGGTTCAGGGGGGGTGGGGGGGGTGGTGGCGTCTGTCAGCTCTCATTGGTTCATCAGTGGAAATCTCCCCATCCTGAGTAGAAGGCACCGCCGTCGAGAGATGGGGAGGACGGAGACGCTTGGCAGGAGGAGGCGTTTAGAGCGTTTGGCTCTGGAGGGGCACTTACTGATGATGATGGAGGAGACGAGGCGTCGCCTCGGCGTCTCCATCGGATACGAGCGGGAGGAGGGAAGCCCTGGAAGGATTCGTAGCCTGGAGGCCCGGGAGAGGAACCAGGGCAGTTACCTTTACAGAATCCCAGAACAAAATATGACCAGAAGAAATCATCACCAGTATTAAATTCGACTTCCCAGTCGTCTCCGAGTTACAGCCCAGTTTAGTTTCCATCCTGTTCGTGTTTCTGCGTCTGTGGTGAAGCACAATCTGCACAGACAGCTGCTAAAAAAGCGCTCTGACGTCCTGTCGTGTTGATGCTGAACATATTTAGCGTATGTACAGAGATCTATCAGCTCTCGGCAGCACAGGAAGAAAATCAATAAATACAAACACTTGATTCCTGCCGTCGAGCCGACATGAAAATGTATTTACCTCCAAGAGGAGGTTGTGTTTTCACCCGTGTCGGTCGGTTCGCTGGTTTGTGTGTTTTGTCGGCAGGATTACGCAAAAACGACTGAACGGATTCCCACTGATCTGGAGGGAGGACGATGTGGAACGCCGGTGTTGATCCAGTTTTCGTGTGTCCATACTGACGATCCGGTTCATTTCTGAGACCTGAAACGTCTGTGAAACGGCATCTCACACACAGATCATGTGATCAAGATCGATTAATAACCAATAGATCCATTGCTGTGCAGCAGAAGCTGATGTGCTTAAACATGTAAAAATATGAATAGACAACATTTCAACATATCTCCTTTTATTATTTCTCTTCTGAAACGGGATGTACATCAGATCCGGCCAGATGACGTCAACACGTTTTAAATTTGATTTTAAGTGTTTGTTGTTGTTGATTATGTGTTGTTATTTGGATGAAGCTTTTGTGTTGCAACACCTATCAATAAATAAGCTTTCCCTTGTGAACATTCAGCTGAATGCACCTGAAATCAGATGGAAAAAAAAGAAAAAAGAAAAAGTATTGATCGTTTGGGACAGCCTTAAAGTCACATGACACCAAGATAATGAAAGAGAGAAACGCCAAAGGGAGGAGGGGCGAAAGGAAGCCAAACTATGCACAGCAGAGAGGCTCGGTCTCAACGTGTCCCAGCATGCCGAGCGTTTTCTTCCTCTTCTTCACAAATGAAAAGAGATTGTTCTCCAAACAAACTCTGGTTCCTTCAGTCGGATTCAGACCTTGATAAACGTCTTAGCTGCTATTAAAACAGCAAAGACTGCCGGTCCCTGTGCCAGGCAAAACTAATTAAAGCCAAGCAGATGTGTCTGGACAGAGGTGTAACACACACACACACACACACACACACACACACACACACACACACACACACACACACACACACACACACACACACACTCTCTCTCTCTCACACCTCTAAAGAGGGCTGTTAACCATGTCCACAGTGCAATCAGTGCCAGCTGACGAGGCGCACGGCGCTAACTGAAGCAGGTGAGCTCATCCTCAGCTCCTAACTTTACTCCTGAAACTTTTTGCCCCCCCCCCCCCCCCCCCGACTCCTTATTATTCTCAGAAAAGCAGGTAACACCACCACCACCACCTGCCCACCCCCCTTACCTCCTCATCCTCCTCCACTTGCAGGTGACGACGAGTTAAAACTAACAGCAACCAATTAATCTTTCACGACGCACGTGTCGGGCGCTTTTGTTCGGCCCGCTCGGCGTAACTGTACGAGATCACAGCTGTAGAACGGAGGGCTGGCGACACTTTCATCCTCCTCCTCGCCACTTTTCATTCTCATACTGTGGGAGCAAACAGCTGGGGGTTTTTCTCTGGGAAAAAGCTATCATTACTGCAGCCTACAGGCATGAGAGCGGCTCTCTAAATAGCTGATGGAGGCCTATCTAGCCGAGTCAGGACTTGAGCTCGAGATTGCATTTGGGGATGTGAGTGCGGGAGGCGAAGGAGGGCCATTAGATGACGAACACACCTCTGCAAACAAAGTAGTAGGAGCTGTTTTATCATTTACGCTTCTTGTGTTCACTCAGATCTGAGGCCATGTGCGCCGGACGCGCAGCGGTGACTAACGGCCCATCTGGAGCGCCGTTTCCCAACATCTGATGCCCACAAATGTGGGCTAATGCCCTCCTCCATGGAGGCTTAAGCTGCATTATAGTCAAACGGACAGTTCCCACTGCAGAGGGAGGGTTCGTCTCATGACCCCGGCTCTATACAAGCGCGGACAGGCTGAGCACGCCGGTGACATCACCGATAAAGCTGATGCGCTCGGGCTAGCTGCTAGCGACTACGCGGCGCTGACAAGTCCGTACGTGAGCTCGATTTCAATCGCGGCTCCCCGAGTCAAGGGCACGGGAGAGGGCAGTGCCGGAACAGCAGGACTGGCCGTTTCAGCGCGACCAGGCTAGTTTGTGGAGGGAAAATCCTATGTGGATTACCCACAGGGCTTTGCTGCATCCCTCTCATTACGGAACACTAGCGAGTTAGCGGCAGTAGGTGCTGTAGCAGCAGGCTGGGGATGGGTTGATCCTCCGAACGGCGGGGAGAAGCAGAAGTTTTTGGTGTGATCCAGGTAAGTCTCCGAGTTGTGAGAGGTGCCAGGGCAGAAGGTGGGATAAGGCTGGATCAGAGTCAGGAGCCATTAGCGAGCGGCGTCTGACACAACAGGCGTTTTCTAAAGGCATGGAAGGACTTGAGCGGAGACTTGGTGAAAAGTGCTCTGCAGCTGTTTCATTCAGGCACTCTGATAACAACCCCTTGTCCAGATTGGATGCTGCGAACGGGGCAGAGGACGGCCAGGCAATACAAATCACCTCTCCCAGCTAAGCAGGAGCTCCTGTGCTGCTTTCTCTCATTCACTTCTCAGCCCGTCAAAACCTCCGGCTCCCTGCGAAGAATCCTAATGTACATTTAGATTAATGTGCGCGCTCACAAAAGAGCGCATGACAGTACGGTTAATAAGCAGAGAACACTCCAGCCATCAGCCGGAGCCAGCGGTACGAACTGACAAGGATCTGGCTAATGGCTCCGGCCGTATCATTTACCGCCGGGCCCCGAGCCCGAGGCCGGATCACACCGGCTCCTAAGACAGGGAAGAAGGGACACTTTCATTACTCAGGAGATAAGATCCTGAAAATACTTTCGGGAGGACGAGTCTGCTTTTCAAGCCCGGCTGTGAATCAGCAAACAACTGCAGCCAAAAAAGAGAACACACACGGGAAATTACCGCTGTCTTCACGCTAGACGATCGATTTAACAAACTATTTTGTTAGAATTTAAAGGATCTTTCACCACGAATAGAAATTTCGGTCATAATATGGTCATGGTGATGCTGATGGAAAGCTGAATCAAGCTTTTTTATTAGTTGGCGAAACATTTCTGGGGTTTCACAGTAAAGCAGAAAGATTTTGGGGAGATGTTTTAAAGAGCAAAGACCAACTAAAACGACTCCTTATGGTTGGTGCACAGCAATCAGAGTCTCCTGAAGGCATCGGGTCACTAATAGACAGGTACTTAACATCTAAGCTAAACACACCACCTGGATGAGGAAGGTCAACAAGCTAGAACTTGTGTTCATGAGTTGCTGGGTCAACGAACATCTGCAAACACACTCATAAAACAAAAACTGAACATTGACACAGGTATTTGGTGCAGCTAGTTCAAAGATCAAGTTCTCAGTGTCTTGCAAATGTAGGTTTATAAGCTAATATGTAGCTTCAAAGTCTACAAAGTTAAGCTAAATGAACCAGGCTGCGCCCGCTCTGTCGTCTGAATGCACAAGCCTCCGCCGCTAGGTGAGATTAGCTTCAGCTTCTCACCTGTGCAATACCAATCTCATCATCTCATGCTAATGCTTTTCAGCTTAGCAGGTTTCAGCACAATTATTGTCTTTTGAAATCCAATATCTGGTTTGCCTTTTGTCTGCGACCTCCATCTTGTTCGGGTGTTTAGCAGAATGCTGCTACGCTAATTTTCTGTGATCCTCCAGAAAGCTTGGGGCTCGGCGAGGCTTCCCTTGATTTCCCGTTCGCGTGGAGGCGAGCTTTTATTTTCGAGTCGACCGCTCCTTTGACGGCGTCCGGTTGCACTTTGACTCTGGCGTTGGAGCTGCGATGACTCAGCCGTATGTCGGAGATGCGCTCTGCTGACTCGCCGACCGCACGCTGACCAACGCCATCGCCGAACACAGCACGCCTTTACATCTGTGACTGTGTCTCAGTCCCATTAAAAACCAATCACACCCACTTCTGCTACGCTACACTTAGCGCGCACAAAACCCACCGCTATAATTGGCTCCACTGCACCCTTTAGCCGCTCTGTACGGGCCAACTGGCAAATCCCAACATCTCTGCAAGTAACTGGAAGAGAAACCGGTCGCGTCTGTGCGCCGATCAAGCACGACAAATGATTTCCAAAACATGTGGAAGAGAAAACAGAAAGAGACAGAACAGACGAAGAAGAGGAGCTGAAACTAAAGCGCTGTCCTGAGGGTGATGATGGCACACCTCCAGATGACAGCAAACACTCCATCACCCCACAAAAACAGACAGAAAGGTGCGGTTGAGGAGCAGATCTGTTTGCTTCTCGGCGACCACAGCCAAGACCACAACCATGTCATTAACCCGGCTGGTGGAGAGGCCCGGAATCCAGCGGGAGAAGAAGTAGAAGAGGACTTCTGAGCAACGCTGACAAAGTGGAGAAGTAACAGAAACAGACGCAGAGGGAGAACGAGTGTTAGAGGGAAAAAATGAAACTTCAGTTCTTATCTGTTCACCTACAGGCTGACGCAACGCGGAGGGAAGTTTATTCGTCTACCGACAGCGAGGAAAGCAGCATCGCAGGGTTTTCCTGGACATCTGAAGAAGATGGAGACGAGCTACAAGCCAGTCACCACATTTACTGTCAAATGTGTAAAGCTTGAACGCATGAATATGAGATCAGCGCTTGCTGACGCTCTTAGATCAGAGACGATTTCAGCTGCTACTTCTTTATGTAGTTCATGTTCTCTGCAGCCAGTTTTTCAAGTTTGGAAGGTCTCTATGGAGGGCGAGGAGCATCCATCGTCCATCAGGGCTCTCACAGGACCTTAAACACTAAAACTGGCCAAGCTGAACGAGTTGATACGCAGCGCAAGCCTGTCAAACGGACTCGTCTTAAAATAAAAGTGTTAAATCACCCTGTAGACGCTGCACCCAGTCATTCGCTTGTCTTCCTCGCTGTTTTCCTGCAAGACTCCAGAAACTGCACCTGACTTCCCATCGCCATGCGATGCGAGCGAGTAGATCATGATTGACTTCTTATTGTTGTGTCAACTATTCCATTAAAAAAGAGGAGTCTAATTTGAGCCGGCGCTGTGCAGAGATTGGTCGCTGAGCGAGGAGCATGTCTGGACTGGGATGAGGAGAGCAAACGCTTCGATCCCTGAAGGAAAACACGTCTCCGCCGAACGACTCAACCACCAACTTGTAATTTACAGCTTAAGGCCACTCATTAATGTAAAAAAAAAAAAAAAAAGCAAGTTGGGGCAATAGAGGGAAATTATTTCTGAAGAAAAGTGTGATTTCTAAGCAAAACATAACTAATTATCACCAGCGAGAGACAATAGAACCTTACAATCAGTCATAATTGTTTCTTGGTGTGACACGACTGCAGATAAAGGAAAGCTATAATTGATATTCTCAACTGTCGTTTGTTAATTAAAGCGCTGATTATTCTGCTAAACAGACTTCGACAAGCAGAAGTGCAGCGTTGCCCTTTAGGAAAGGCGCCGACCGAATCCCTCCGAGGGTTGGGGGTTTTTTTTGGCAGCGCGCCGCCGTCCGGGGGATCAGGACGCTCTATGATATGTAAACAAACACAAAATGCAAGAGTCTGCATACGAGACAATCCCTAAACTAAACATTTTTATTTGTTTTCTCCAATAAATGTCAGGATTTATTAATTGATTGAGCCCTGGGGGGGATGGGGGGGGTTGACGTTTGGACTGCTGTGATTTCATCCTTCTCTGCTCTCGAGGGGGAAGATGCCAAAAGCTGACGCACAAAAAAAAACTCTAAACAAACTAGATCTGGAGGAAAAGTGCCCCGTAATACGCCAGGAACTTTGTGGATTACAAAGGTCGGACAGTGAACAAAAGGGGACCTTGGATTACTTCAAACTGGGTCTGTTTGGAAGAAGGGGGGGACCGCTGAGGGCAGTATGCTAAATGGAAGTGACAGTCAGCAGATACTCCCCCCCCCCCCCCCCCCCTCTAAATACAATCGCTCCCTCGTCCTCCTCCAGCGTCCCAGGGAAAGAAAAGGAAAGTAAGAAAATAAAGAAAGCACCCCCCCCTCCCCATCAACAGATTACATACAATGCGCTCTAACATAGCGGGGGAGAGAAGAAGGAGGAGGCCGGGGGGGGGGGAGTGATGCCCGGGCCTACTTTCAGATAGCGTGGTTATCAGCAGGAGAAGCAGGAGACAGAGAAACAAAGAGGAAGTTTGCTGACGTTTAATCTGGAGGAGCTTTAAAGTGAGAGGGAGGAGAGGCGAGGAGTAGAACCTTCAGGAGGCTCCTCACACTTTGACCTCGGCTGGAAGTCGTCTGGAGGTCACGGTTGCTTGGTTTGATGGGAATCAGGAGCCGGGAATGAGTTCCTGATGGTGGGGCCCGGTGGTGCAGCGAGGGAGGCTGAGGAAACCGACCGGCAGATAAAACGCTCGGAGATAAAAACAGAACTGGAAGCGGTTCTGAGGCAGCGGGGCGAAGGGAGTCGGGTTGAATCCCTGTGATGACCTCCAGCCTGTCAGACGAGGCTGAGGGCTGCAGCTGAAGCCCGTCTGACGGATCCTGTTCAAGGAAGGACGGACTCCTTTATCAGGTCTCAACGTTCTCCAGAAGAACCACAATAAAAATTCCCATTAGCTGGAGCTGGAGAGTTGGCAGCACAGAGGCTATTTTTAATGGAAGTGATGGCTGCAGACATGCTAATGTTAGCTGCACACATGCTAATGCTTCTCTTTGAGGCTATGTAACACATCGACTTTTCATCTTTTGGACAGATTTCGGTTTGACCAGGTGTTTCCTCGGGTATTAAAAAGACGTGGTTTGTGAAAGGTGTAGCCATGGTAACACGCATGGTCTCTCAGGTACCAACAAATGAATGAATGCCTGAGAATGAGTACAGGAGATTAAGAAAGAAGTAGCCTTTAGCTGCTGGCTTAAAGAAAGCCTTCATCAATCGGTCCAGGAGCCGCTCCCCCTCAGAACGGGGGATGAGATCGACTCCTGTTAATAACAGGAAGAGCTAATGATTGTTACCACCATGTTTTATTGTTTTGAAGATCACTTCCTGAGGCGCTTGTGAAACCTCGCACTAGTTGCAGACGCCGTCGTGTTAGATGTCACACCTCTTTTGTTAAGAACGACAATCACGGTGTCGTGCTGTCATTAGTTTTTGAGGGAAAAAGTAGTAAAAAGACAAATGTGTGTGGACCGCCGAGGGATGAGTGGCGTGCTGATGAGGCGACGCCCCATCACCGCCGCTGCTACTGCTGCCCACACATGGGCCGACGAGGCTCACGAATCAGAACGCTACCGCTGACCCCTCCACAGGCTCTCCAGGTTTTAATGAGATCCACGCCTCTGATTGGTTGATCCGCCTGAAGGGAGACACACACAAGCTCCCAGCTGTAGACGACACACACACACACACACACACACACACACACATCACACACAGCTGTGGTCACAAAGACACAGGAGACGTCTGGAAATAACGAACGCTCTGTAATCCACAATGGCTGTCAGCCTTCATGTGTGCACAACTAACCAAAGCTACACTACAGAGGAGGACACAACACCCATATTGTGGGGGAGGCCGGAGGAGCCGTGGGGGGGGGGGGCAGGTGAGATTGGATCCAGACACGCCGGCTCACACAGAGAATTGAATTATTGATCAGCCAACAGATTGTGTTATGAGGAATTCATGGATCCATGCATGCGCTGTCCGGCCCCGCCAGGCTCAAGACACACGTCGTACACGTATGTGTTTGTGCATCCGTGTGAGCCGGCGGCGGCAGCGGTCAGCTCCAAATTCTTTTTCCTTGGCCCGGCGTGAGCCGGAGCTCAGTCAAGACAGAGCAAACAGAGAATCGATCAGGCTGGCTGGGGCGAGGAATACAGAGGGAAGGCTTTGCCCTCCCGCGCTCGGAGAGCTTTAACTGCTCACACACTGAGTGGCTTTTTCATTGGCAATCTGGCAACAGCGCCGTCCTGAGCTCTTAATGCCACCAATGGAAAGACAGGAAATGGGATTTTTATTTGTCTGAGCTCCTCGGGTGGTCCGCCGCTGCTAATAATGCCCTGAAATGCAGGGCCTCGCTTAGCTTCCGTTATTAACATCAAGGCAGCATGAGGTGCATGCCATTACTACAGGTGGGGCCGCGTTCCAACACCAGGCGGCGAAACCCCTCGACTCAGGAACCTCTCACCAGTTCCTCATCACCCGGGAAGCGAGCTCACGCTGGTCATGCCAAGAGATACGACGGGTCTCCGGTCACAAGCTTGTGATCAGATCTCACTTCCTCCCTCTAAACAGGAAATACTTCAACTGCTGAATTTACAAGACGGAGGAAATGAATAAGAGCGTTTTACTAAAGTTCATTCTGCCTCTCCTGAAGACGGGATGCAGGTGTTTTCATCCCAGCTGGTACTCTGGACCAGTCCAAATCTGTTAATCTGGTATAAATTAACATTAACGTCAGCAGTCTCTGGTTTTTTTTTCCTAACCATCTTTGTCGTTATTGGAAGTGAAAGGCATTCTGGGTGTTTTGCTTTACACAACACACACACACACAAAAAAGGGCACAACTTCACAAAATGCCCAATTTAGAAGTAATGACTTCGGATTTTCCACAAAGATTTCGCAAAGTTTCACTTGAGTCAACAACTCTTTTACAGAAGTCTGGAGATTCCACGGTTAGCATGTTATAAAAACAGCCGTCATGCCGTCACACGCCTGAGCTTCCTGCGCCGTGACTCGCCTCCCCAACCTCAGCCAGAGGAAAACAATCACAGCAGGAGTCCAGGAGGAGGGGGGTGAGAGAGAGAGAGGAATTCCATCCCATTCTAATCCCGACCTTTTAATCTGCTGGAATCACATCCTGACTAATAACGCTGCTTGGTTTTGGAAACTGGGATTTGTCTTGTTGACATCTTGTGTGCGGCAGAAATGTGTGGTTTGAGCACAAGGCTGGTGGAGGAGTGGAGGAAGGGGGTGGGGGTGATTTATTTTCTGAAGGTGGGGAGACGCGAGGAATCAGGAGTTCATGTTTTCCACCATGTGACTAATTAATCAACAGAGCCAGGAATGCGTGATGACATGCTGACGGCGAGACGAAAACAGGGACGGGAGGTGAAATAGAACAGAACCCGGTTAAATATAAAAGCAGGCTGAGGAGGAGGAGGTGGAGGAGGAGGAAGAGGAGGAGGTCTGACATGTGGCTGTACCGTAGATCAACAGGGAGGACTACTCAGATCTTAATGGAGGTCTGGGGCGGGAGATAAATGGCCGCTCAGGCCTGGTCGCGCCACCAGTAAACAACCAGCAGCCGCCGCTCCCACCTCCTCCACCTCCTCCACCCCACAGCGCCTCAATCTGCTCCTGCAGCGCTGCACACTTCTCCACATCAAACTGAAAGGAGATGGAAGGAGGAGCATCTCCTGGTGGTTCTGGTGTGTTTTGGGGATCCAGTCTGTTTAGCTTGTTATCAGACAGAGGGTTAGTGAGCGGCGGCAGGGGAAGACCGGAAGCCTCCTAATACAGCCAACTAACCCCACTTCCACTCAAGCTAATGAATGTAATTAAAGGGCTCAGATTCAAGGAGGCGTCGGTGACGCAGGATGGGCCCAGACAGGAGGCGGAGGAGACGACCACAGCACTGGGATCCAGGACCTACAGGCTGAACAAATGGGAATCTAGCATGTGTTACGAGGGCCCGTAAATATTTAGGCATTCTTACAAGGGCATGCGGCTGCGACGCTGATGTCATTTCTCCGAGGTCTGTCATTTGCTGAAGTTACAGGCCGCGTGCAACAACCGTAAAGGCAGATCTGTGGAAGAAGGGAAGCAGCGGAAAACAGTCAAGGACTGAAATAAACGGCGAGAACTTATCGAGGTGTTTGGCACGCAAAAGAGACGAGAGGCAGGAGAAACGAAAACATGTGCTCTGCAGACGGAGGCATAAAATATCTCCTGTTGAAGGAGTTCGAAACTGGGCAGCTGAGGCTGGGATGAGTCACGGAGGAATAATGCATGTCATCAGGCCGGCGTGAAAAGACAGGGAGGCTGGGGGGCAGAGCCAGACACCTAAGACACAGAGCTATGATGACACCTCCACAGATCTGCATTTCAGAAGACAGATCCGAGCCGCGGGCGGATCGCGAGCACCGGGATTAATATCCAGACTGCAGACGCAGGAAAGTTGGAAAACTAAAGATTCAACAGAAAAACACTCCCAAAAACAAGCTGATGAAGGGAAGCAGGGAGTAAAAGTCTTCAAGGCTGAGTGTGTTCACACCGGAGAAGATCCAGACACGCTCACCATTATTAGTGAAGCTTTACCGGCCACCCCCCAGGAGATCCCAAACTGACTTAACCTCAGGACTGAGAATATTGGCTTTTTATGAGCATTTAAAAGATTTTAAAAAGTTTTAAAAATTCGAGAAAGTTGACTTTTTCGTGTTCTGTTTCAATTCTGAACATTTGTGTCCATATTTGTGCCCGTAGAAAAGTACGAAATTGGGGCCTGTTTTAAAGACGTCCCATCTTCTTCTGGTGTTTTTAGGAGACACTGCATCATGAGGGTGAAGAAATGAAACATCCCTTTTTGGCTGAACTGCTCCTTTTAGCCGTATTAATTCTGCTCTCTCAACAGTAACACAACCAAATACGACAAATCTCTCCAATCTGCATCTGTTTTCTCTGGTTTATCACATATTTGCCGTTCGGGCCTATTTTACACTTTTATTGCAGGTTTTATTTGTGCTTGTATTCAACACGTTTTTTCCCAGATGGCTCAAGTTGATACCGCACTGAGTGACAAATCTTCCAATGGGGATCAATAAAATACCTCAGGTTATCTTAAAAAGTATTAACGTTACCTTAGAAACACCTCAGACATTTGCATCCACAAATGTGAGCGAGCAGCAGTCATAGCAAAATGTCAGTCTGTAAGGTTACGGCTGTATCTCTGGCAGTATTCCTGCCACCGCCACAGTAAAACGGTCCGTCGGTCCGCAGATGAGGAGCGACGGAGCCGCTGGCATTTAACTAGATCCTCGCTAACTTTAACGGTTGCTGTGTGAACACGTTTTAATGGTTCCCTCTTGGATCATAGGCTACTGAAAGGCCACCATGGTCACCTCATTGAGCACAGACAAGGACATGATGCTGACAAAGACATGATTTCATTTTCATAACATCCGCTCATTATGAAGTGTAATAAAGACGGGAGGCCTTGCTGACATCCAGCGTTATCGTCAGACAGTGTCCGCCAGCTAATCGATCCTTGATGACATCTTTCTCTCAGATGGGTTAAAAAAAAATACCTTCAAATGTCATCAAACGCACTTTGGTGGTTGTTAAAGGAGCCAAAGTAGAAAATTCAGTCATTTTATATGGAAAGAAATAACTGAAGAAAAGTCGAAGGGATTTTTATCCTACAAAAATAAATTCTGAAGCTCAGGTTTTCTCCTGAACAACTAAAGTCGACGGGGACTAGTTTTAAAACTTCAAACGCATGCAGCTTTTAGTTGTCATGGTTACACAACAACTCTTGGATGTATTTAAACTCTCTAAGTTTGATAAATAGAAAGAAAGTCTCATCATATATTCCATTACAGGGAATTTTCCGTCTACATTTTTATGAAATAACACACAAAAACAACCGCTGAACTGACATCGAAGCTGCTGTTTCGTTAATATACAAGGCAGCTAACACAAATAAAAAAAGGCATCAACCATGATCAGAGGTAAATAGTGTGTGCGTCACCTGTTAAGTGATGGATGTCTATTATTAGAACCATTTCATGTAAGAATTAATTTTTAAAATAACAGTCATCGCAATAAAAGACACGTTAGCTTCACGCTAACGGTCTCAGGTATTTAGGGAGATGATTTTCCTTACAGAAGTCTCCCTGACTTCTAGTATTGATTGAGACAGACACCCCCAGAGACAGATACCCAACCTCCAGCAGCGCTGCCATCCCCATGTCCACTTCCAGCTGCCAACACATTTCAACAGATGCCAGAGATAATAAGGACAGCATATGTTTCCTCCAGATCTAATGCTGCTATTCTTATTTTAGAGCACATTCTGCCTGCAGATTTACCTAACTGCACAGAAATGTTTTAATATTTCGACATCACATTGAAACACTAAATAAAAGAATCCCTTGATGACTAAATTTTTTTTTAATATAACTATTTGCATCCGCCAATAGGAATGCAGAACCGGCATAAAGTAGCCTGTGGTTGCTATAGCAACATCACTCGTCTGTAACATATAACAACAAATACGTGACTGACGTTTGTCTGTTTACTTCAAATGTCAAATCAAAAGCCTTTGTTTATATTTCTTACAGTTCAGCTGTTTATATTCAACAGAGGCTGACATCAGTTTAGCTCGCAATCGACCAATCAGCACGCACCGTACGTAGTCCAGAGATCCTCTTGTGCAAGAGAGGTTCCTGAACTCTGACCCACTGAACACAATGACTCTTAGACACACACACACACACACACACACACACACACGTGGCAATGGCATCTGCACTGACGAGGTGACACGCCGCCATGGAGACGTGATGCTACCTGCCCACTGGAGGCAGCTCACTTTTCTCAGCCCACTGGCCAGACTTCACACACAACCCAGCATCCAGCCTCCCCACCCCCACTCCAGAGGCAAGTTTCAGAGCCGACAAGAGTGAGGGGTCACCTTGATTCCTATCCGGGGAAAATCTTAATCAGACGCTTTCTTCTGGAGGTTTGCGCTGGCAGCAGAAGAGAGTGGGGAGGCTAATTTATTTCTTGCTTTGGTAATTGGGTCTGGCACACGTCGCTATCAAAATGCTATCAATTCTAACACTTCAGAGGGAAGATGGCATCAGTCGATGTGACGGCGATGTTTAGGCCAACCCCCCACCAACACCCTCCATTTATGATGAAAAGACGACTCAAAGATCTTTCAGGCGCTGACAAATCAAAGATGAGTCGAAGCTTCATTTCTGTGCAAATTGAAGGTGCCGGTGCCATTTGTCAGCTCGCCCATGCAGCTTTCTCATACAGATTTGGATTTGAAATGAACTTCAGCCAACAGTAGCTGAGGAATAATGGAAACTGTGCAGAGCCACTTAGTGCACCTGTAATGCGTTTTCACTGTACTTTTTGTTCCTGGATGAGATTGCTGCATGTCGAGCGCCATTTAATCCTAACGAAGGAGCCGGAGTGTGACTCATTCCACAGTTAATCCTCCAACTGACCAATTTAGTCCCGCCAAGATCATATTTAATTATCACCTCTACTTTACAATGTCCAGCTGCTTCTTGTTAATATGATAGTTGTCATCAAATATCGGTTGTCCTTTATTTTTTTTGAAAGCATGCTGGGCAATTAATTATGGAGTGAGAATGCTAGGCCAGCCAGGACCGGCTGGTGACAGATGCATGAAGGGTCAGCGAGCTGGCAGCAGCTGGAAATGAAGGTCACCCCTACCTGAGAGAGCAAAGGGGGAAGATTAGGAGGAAGACATGGAAGGATGAGCGCAGGTGAATCCACAGAACGCAGGAATGAGATTCAGCGACTGACTAATGCTGTTTGTTGTGATTTAAAACCAGGAGATTTTGCAAAGAGCCCCACGGCTGTTGAACCCATACCATACCGGTATCAGCGGTACCTCGTCTGATGCTTTAAGAAGAATGCTGCATAGTTTACTCAACGTGGAATTAGGGGACAAAACTGATGGAACGTCAGGACAGGACCGGGTTCAGAAAACGTAGAAATAATAAACAATAGAGGGCAACAAAAAGACAGGCACTCACTAGGCAGTCAGAGACTGCAACACCCTTGAATTCAAAATTCTACTTATTTAGGTCAGGGTTATTTAATAAAAGACCAATGATCCAATATGTAACTGGTGCATTTTATGTGTCGTGAGGTTTCAGAGATGTGTTCCTAAAAAAGTATAAAAGTGAAAATGTGACCTTGACCTAGTTTTTCAAGGTCAAGGTTGTGATCTGATTCTCATCCCCTTGCCTCTCTGAATATGACACTTTTTGTTTTCTTCTTTCTATCATATCCGGTTCCTATGATATGTGCAAAAATATCTCGGGATAGAAAATATCTCAGACCATAGATCAAAGCACTAGCTCTGATCTATGGTCTTACTCACAATGGCCTTCCCCCCATCTTTCCATCTCATCCGGTTCCTGAGTGTACAAAAGTTTAAATTTGACCTTAACCTACTTTTCTCAAGGTCAAGGTCATCATCTCATTTTCATCCCCTTTGCTGCCTGAGTAACGTGCTTTGTGTTTCATCTTTCTATCTGCAACGGTTGTGAAGATATTTGGTGGACTAACTAACAAACACACAAACACTGACAATTACATCACCGCTTTGAAGCGCGATGTAAAAATATCTAAGAGATGAAGAGAAGGTTTGATAGACTGAAAGCAACTTCAGCTAACATTAGTACACCCACAAGAGCTGTAGATAGCATTAGCATGTCTACAGCAGCTGGAGATAGCATTAGCTTGTCTGCAGCAGCTGGAGATAGCATTCGCCCACTGCAGTTAGCTGCATTTCCTGCAGACATGCTAACATGAGGAGCTGCTGACATGCTAACATGAGGTGCCGCTGCTGACATGCTAACATGAGGTGCCGCTGCTGACATGCTAACATGAGGTGCTGCCGCTGCTGACATGCTAACATGAGGTGCTGCTGCTGACATGCTAACATGAGGTGCTGCTGCTGACATGCTAACATGAGGTGCTGCTGACATGCTAACATGAGGTGCCGCTGCTGACATGCTAACATGAGGTGCTGCTGCTGCTGACATGCTAACATGAGGAGCTGCTGCTGCAGACATGCTAACATGAACTGCAGTTTCTGCAGACATGCTAACATGAGGTGCCGCTGCAGACATGCTAACATGAACTGCAGTTTCTGCAGACATGCTAACATCAGATGCCGCTGCTGACATGCTAACATCAGGGACCGCTGCAGACATGCTAACATCAGGTGCCGCTGCAGACATGCTAACATGAGGTGCTGCTGCAGACATGCTAACTTGAGGAGCTGCTGCTGCAGACATGCTAACTGAGGTGCAGCTGCAGACATGCTAACATGAGGTGCCGCTGCAGACATGCTAACATGAGGTGCTGCTGCTGCAGACATGCTAACATGAGGTGCAGCTGCAGACATGCTAACATGAGGTGCTGCTGCTGCAGACATGCTAACATGAGGTGCTGCTGCTGCAGACATGCTAACATGAGCTGCAGTTTCTGCAGACATGCTAACATGAGGAACTGCTGCTGCAGACATGCTAACATGAGGAGCTGCTTCTGCTAATGTTTCACTGCTTTCAGGCTATCAAACAGATTCGTGCTTCAGATAAACGTGGTTTTGGTCCGGGACGCTCCTCAGACTGGATGTCTTCAGTAGCCTTTCTAAAATCTGCCACATGTTTGAAAGAGGATCTATTATCAGCGTTCGGCTGCACAAAAACCCGAATGCTGTGATAATGGCCGTGTTGCTTTTACAAATATTGCTCTCAGTTGAGCAATTAAAGGCAGCTCCTTCTCTTCGTGAGTCATTTCATGTTTATTCATCGTGCTCCTCTTCCTCGGCGCTCAGAGTGGAGGGATGAGTCCCACAGATTCAAGGTGGAGAGGAGGCCAGAAGGAAAACCAGCATGAGCGTGGAGAGGAAAGTAAGCCACGGTGGGTTTGAGCGTGGTCAGCCAAGGATCCCAGATGAAAGACTGTGGGGTGGGAAAGTGACAGGGCTGTTTGAAAGCTAACCGTCGAAATGCTAAACGCTATCTACGGCAGAGGAGGCCTGCAGAGAGCAGGCAGTGAAGTTAATCTCCTCTACCACCCCTCCACATCACGTCCCTTTAGTAAAGAAGGACACATGTTGCTGCTGGAAACAAGGAGATCTTTTTTTTTTAACCCGAAATAAAAGAATTTCACAGCATGTTTAAAATTTGACCAAGGCCATTAGCATGTAGGATCACATCACTTGGTCACATGATCATGTGACCAAGCAGATTCTGAGATTATTTTAGGATGTTAGGATGATGCTTATGCAATACAAAACAGGTTAGCACCCTCATAAGAAGCCGTGTACAGTCACATTATTTCCAGATAGCTGATATTTACATTTTTTTTTGTGTGTGACAAAAATCTTACAGTCAAACCGAATGTCTTCTTGGCCTCTTTCAGCATCACCTACGTCGTTTTCAATGCTTTCAAAATCAACTTTAAAGTGTTTCTTTCATTCATGCAGAGTCAGAGCAGTTCAGACGATCTAGCTGTTTTAATTTGGGTGAGAAACTCTAGTCGTTTTTGGAATGGAAGATGTTTATAGCCTCTGGGCGAGGACTCCAGAGAAAGAGTGAGATCGCACCTAGCAGGTCTGTCATCCGTCGGCTCAAAGACATGTAAGAAGGGAAGAGGTGTCGAGGAAACGGTCTACAAATGAAACGAGGAACACCGTTGAAACTCAGGACGGACAAGACCGTGAAGCCCCAAGGTCAAAGGTCATCATTTGCAAAACCCAACCGAGTTAACATCAGAGATCTGTCTCTGCGTGACGTCCCCTCATCAGCGGATAATCCCCGGACATGAAAAGACAAGCTCGTCTTCAATCTGAAGGAAATCTCATGGCCCAGATTTTAATACCAAGCTGACACGCCTGTCATGCATCTGCCCACACTCCACTGAAGTCAGTGTGTACTCTAGATAAAGCAGCGCGGTAACGCACACGTACGGCTCCTCCTCGTGTTCGCCACACCTATGTAATGACCCAGAGTTTACAAAGTCCATCCCACAAGCAAGGGAACGCTGGCTGAGCCTTTAAAGCCAAAGTAGGTCTAAAAGATATGACAGCAATTCTAAGAAAAACGGATTAACTGGTCCTTTAAAACGAGTCTGTCACTGTTTCTGTGCCGTTTTCCTGCTTGCAAGCTGCAGACCAGAGGATTGCTTGTTGCGTATGAGGATTATGGTTTTACTTTCAGAATGAAAATGACAGAAGTCAGTAATCCAACGCAAAGGAAACCAAAGAGTTCAAATTCGTTTGACCTCAAAAAAAAATAAAATATTGCGGCGCAATCCTCAAAAAGGACAGGATGAACTTTAGCTCACCCAAAAATATACCAGCTCTAGAACCCAGGCTCTGCTTCTCAGTCGGTCAGATGCTATTTTACTGGATCCAAAAATAGTGGATCCCGCCGCAAAGTTTCATTTCCATTTCATTTTCATGGACACGCCTGCTTTGTTTATTTTCCCTACGTTACAACTCGAATCCCACTTTTTGAATTTTTTTTTTTTTTCACAAACACGACCGGAATGAAAAAAAAAGCGACTCTCCTGGCCTGAAAGGAGCATCTATGATGAAAAAGGCTTTTTCATCCTTGTGGGTAGCGGCAGAAAACATTTATCACCGCTCTCCTCTGGGCCGATAAGGTGTCTCTATTTATTCAGAGTGGAGGAGATAAACCCTGAATGAACCGCTGTGGGATGGAGGGAGAGAGGGATGTAGGAGAAGAAAGATGAGCCTCATGCTGGTGTGTGTCTGTGTGAGCAGATGGAGAGCTACCCCTGCTCAGTCAGGAGGCCGGACCCTCCATGACCCCCCCCCCCCTCTCCCGCCCACCCTTCTTGCTCCACGTGCCTCCAACTCGGGCTAATCCGGTCCCACCGTGAGACCGCTTCTATAATCCAGGAGGCTGGAGCATCCTATGTGCTGCAGGGGGGCCGAGCATCACGGGTTGGGGTGTGTGTGTGGGGGGGTTCATGAATGGTTCTTCTGTCTCCTCCAAACAAGAGGCGACTACTTCTGTCCTGTCAGCTGCTGATGGACCGTCCAGAGGTGGAACCGTTCTCACACCGTGCTGCTCATATGTGCTAGCTCATTAGCAATCTACACAGAGGACCGTTTCTGTCACCTTCTGCCAGTTTGTTTGATTGACAGGTTTTAATCAGAGCTGATACAGGATGACGACGATTTTATTCCATCCCCGACGCTTCAACATACATCAAATCATCTTGGATGAGGAAATCACATGACCTGAAGGTGGAAACTACACCAACGATTCCAAGGGAGGGGGGGGGGTTCTCATTGAAGACTTATTTTACATTTCAGGTAAGTTTAAGTCCGGTTGTAGTCTTGCCGTGTATGAGTTACCAAGAAGCTATAGCTCGCCACATGGCAACGGAATCCAGTGTTCAGGAAATAAAAGGCTAAAAAAACTTTCAAAAGACTTGATCTATTGAATGAAATGCAGGTAAATATTGGACCCCACCCACTTCCACTCATGTTCTACGACCAATTATACCTGGAGGAGCTCCCCTGTTCCACAGCACACGACGCTCCTCCATCTTTTCTTCAGATATCTGTGGATTCATTTGCTTTTTTTTTGCTTTTTTTTTTTTTACCTAAATGAGGATTGGTTGGTCTGATTGGTTGGGCTTCTTTGCGTGGCCCCCACCCACCCACCCACCCACTAGACTCTAGGATCGCCCCTGCCGTTTTTTAAAAAAAAACTGGTGATCCCGACCCGACTTTTCCCCCCCCAGCTTCCCCGGAACTCACCTTGGTGGAGCAGAAGCGGAGGGAGCACGGATGTATAGATGGAGCAGCCGACGAGAAAACAGCGAGAATAAAAGGTGGAATAGTCCGTCAGCAAGTTGGCATGTTCGGATCTCCACGTCCAGCTGAAGGCACTACTCCGATGTTCCACCGATCCGTCTCCAAACGCGCAACAAAAGGCTCTCAGGTTACAACACCGAGCACTTTCTCCACGCCCAGGTGCCGAGTCACATGGTCAGTTCCAGGTGTGTGTGTGTGTGTGTGTGAGTCTCCGCGAGCGCAGTTGGGAGCGTCACACCTGTGGGTTCCGCTCACGCTTTCTCTCCGACTGTCATCGCGACCGTGGAGCGGGATGAAGTGAGGGAGGAGAGGGAGGAACTGAGCGCGCAAGGAAACATTCCCCCTCCCACTCCACACACTCACCGCCGACGAGCCAGTGTGTGTGTGTGTGTGTGTGTGTGTGTGTGTGTGTGTGTGTGTGTGTGTGTGTGTGTGTGTGTGTGTGTGTGTGTGTGTGTGTGTGTGTGTGTGTGTGTGTGTGTGTGTGTGTGTGTGTGTGTGTGTGTTAGTGTTTGCGTGAGGAGGCAAAAAAAAAAGGAAAAAAAAGCGGGCAAGTCGAGGCTGAGGAAGAGACCAAGTTGCTCCGCGGCGGTGGAGCGCGGAGGCGGCAGCCCCCGTCCGTCCGTGGGTCCGAAAGTGTGGTCCGTAACCATGAGGGGGTCGTTCACAGGTCATCCCAGGATAAATAATACATTTTCACGAAGGAAAAAAACCAAAATGTCACGAACCTTCCCGCTCCCAGCAGACACGGATGCGTATTTCCCTGAAGCCGAAAAAGAGCGCATTTGGATCCGCGCGTTCACAGACAGTAAACCCCGTGGACATGCTGACGTTTTCATCCACATCCACGCGTTTTTATTCCCAGAGGAATAAAAACAACAAGTAGGAAACCTCACTAAGTCACATGGTTAGAGAAAATAATAGAAAGTAAGGGCGAGTCCGGACCCACCTCTGAATCTGAGTGGGGTCCGTTCTGGTCCAAGAGCTTCACTTTCCCTTCCTGCAACCAGAAGGACGTAAATCTGAGGTCACGTCCTCACTTTCCCTTCCTGAGGACGTGACCTCAGATTCAGTGAAAGTTACCACAACACAAGAGATGCCATTTGCAGACACCCTACAGCAGTAGTGTGTGTGTGTGGGGGGGGGGCGCAAAAATAAAAACAACCATCAGGAGAGAGGCTTAGAGTGCAGAACCACGGTTCCTCATTTTAAATCCATCTATTAGTGACCTGTGGTCCACTGGAGGTGCCCCCACCCCCACCCCCAGTCCAGACAGAAATACCCCCATATTCCCTGATCATCAGCCGACAGGGCAGCTCTGCTTTTAGGAAGTCGTTGTCAGAAGGTCAGAAGGTTTCAGTCCTCCCGTCAGCTGGACTTTTTCTGAAGTCATCTTCTGACCCTTTGAGCTCCAGTGATGTTCCATGCTGGGGGGGTGAAGGGGGGGGGGGAATAAAACATCTCACCCAGAGATATTTCTATCCTTGGTCAGCTGGGCCTTTTTTTTCATCTAAATAAACTTCACTTTTATTCTCCAGTGTTTGGATGATGCAACATATAAAGAGAATCATATTGAGATGTTGTTTTCCTCTACTTTTAAATTCATTTTAAATTGTGTTTATTATCTAAAAGCCCACATAGGGACAATAACTGTAAATTATCTGCCGCTATAAATTCCACATACGACACATCTGGTGTGATCGGCAGTATCCCTGTCAAATAAACAGCTAAATAAAACAAAAATAAAGCTTCGCTATTTCATGCAAATGAACACAGATTAGCGTGGGAAGGGAATTCGGGGACATCACTGGGTTTAAATATATATTGAGGAGCAACTCCTCCTCATTTATTTATATTTCTCTGGGTTCCTTTTGATGATGTCTTTACAAGAGCCATATTAGAAGTCGTTATGGTGCAAATTACTGGTGCGTGTGCTGCACCGCTGAACCGTTAATCACAGGAGATCCCATCCTGAAGTTACACAAACCTTTCATTCCCCTTGAGAAAACATTCAATCGGTCACATGTCGGTCGTTTTAGCCAGAAGTGGACTGATTTGTGACCCGTTCACGAGCCAGAAGCTGTTAGAGTTCAGATGTGTTCCATATGTCTGTGAGCCTGAACCCACGAGATTGAATGAAACCCTTACTTTCTACACATAACACTGTAATTTGCGTTGCCCTGTTGTGTATCTGGGTGTCAGTTTGTGTGAGCGATTTATCGGAATGCAAATGAGGCTGTCTGTTTGGGTAGATGTGCTGCCTTCGCCCAGAAGGCCCCTGGAGCTCTGGATGGAGGCAGAAGGGTGTGGGGGTGGGGGAAGTCGGTCCCTAACTGCTGACACAGAGCTGGCAGAGGTTCAGAGGAGGATGGCCTTCACAGGTCCTCACAGTGACTGATGGGATCAAGGAGAAAGTGGGGTGAGCCGGACGAGTGTCAGGCAAACGAACGCTTGGATCACGGATGGAGCGGGGGAAGGTGGAGGTGGAGTTTAGGGGCCCAAACCACAGAGTAATGACTGATGGGACCTGTGAGCCTGTGGGAGGTCAGAGCTCTATGACTGCACCAGGCAGTCTGACTGGCAGCTGGTGATCCATGCGTTTTTGTGCTGGTGAACAGAGATGATCGGTGATGTCATGCTGATGTCATACAGGACCGTCCGTCACGCAGTCGAGATTTCTGACTATCAACACTTTATGCAACCTAATTTATGACACAGCTTTTCAGTTGATGTAATGGTCACGATGTTGAAGGTTCACAGTTCAAAGTGTTTGTAATATGGATAGAGTGCCCTCTGTTGGTGGAGGCTGGTAACTACAGCCTGCCGGCAGACGATCTCTGACGTCATCAACCTGCTGAGGAAAACCACCAGGATTTTTAAACTTTCTCTTTTGCAATTCCTAAAAGGTTAAGATGTTATGTAAAGTGATTATCAATATAGAATGCAGTGATTTCTTTTTAAATTGAATTGAATAGAGACAAAATAATAAACTTTATTGTTTTTTTTATTAATATACACCCTTTGGGTCTCACTCCTTCTCTTTTAACACTCATTGTGTACAGTAATTCATGCTGTTTATCACAGCTTTCAGCCTCACTCTGTCTCAAGGAGCTTCTTCTTTAGCTTCAGGGTCATCTCCATCTAAAGCACATTTAAACTGTGTCACATCTGAAGGTTTTGCTCAAGCAACAGGTGAAAACAGGTGAAAGTGATTAAAAATAAATGTTCAGATGTTGTCTGTGTACTCTCACACCAAGGACTGGAATAGGAGAGGAAATATCTGAAGTCTTTTTTGAGTCACTGGCAAAATTTAGGTAAAGAAATTATTTTATTCATAACAATTTTAATAACAAGGATTTAATACCAGATTTTCCCCTGATTCTGTTCCTTGAGTCAGCAGAATTTCAGAGTTGTTTATTCTACAGACCAAACTGTTTAGCGTGTTATCATTTCCATGAGGTTTGTGTGCAGCGTTTGTTTCCAGAACTGATCAGATAACCTCTAATAAATCAGCAGGATGTTTGTTTTCCATTAGGAGACATTTTAAGGCATACATTCATCATCTTGTGATGCATCTTACATTTTCATCACTGCATGAGATTCATTTTTTTCTCTTAGCAAACCGGTCTCATTTCTAGCAGGAGGACAAGTACATTTATCTTCGTCAGGATTTCTTATTGTGAACACACGGTGGAATAGACAACATTCATCTGGTTGTTTGGAACTGGGTGTTCAATCCTATCACCTGGAGACAGAGATCAGAAATAAAAACCATTAAATAAGAGCCATCATATTATTTTCTCTTCTCAAGGTCTTTTTAAGAAGCCCGTTTCACATTGTTTGATTTATAAATGTCTATTAATATTCTAGGCATACAAATAATATTCACCTGCAATACTGCATAATTTTTTATTTAATGCAAACTTACCACTAACAACGAAGCATCCATTTTTTAAATTTTTTATCTGTGTCTGTATTTATCTGTATTTTTGACAATTGTATGTGATGCAGCTTATAACACATTATAACCACACTCACATACATAAGCTATACCAATCTATATAGGCATACCTTTATCACTTATAATGGTGTAGACATCCCATTAATCAAAATTCATTTAACAACTGGGAAATGTTACAATGGCTTATAAGCAGTTATAACCTCATATGAATGATCTGGACTGGTCAGAAACTACAGTCACTGTGAATGCATTGTAATCTCCTATGAAGCCTCCAGACAGAGAAATGTGTCATGAATGAAAAGCGTTCATGTTTTTACTGGTGTTTTGTTTATTTTGTACAGCTGACATAAGAGCTCCTCATGCTGTAATTCCTCTGTAATGAACTTGTAAATTCCATGTCATTTGGTGAAAGCAACATCATTGCATGGTTGCAGGTGGTGAACAGTGTGAATGTTAATGTCATGTTAGTCTAAACACCTGTTCCCGATAAAGCAGCGGTAAACGGCTCTTTTCATTCCACACATCCTGGTAAACGTCCTTCTGGTTGAGCTGCAGCGTCACGACCTTACGTCTGTCGCTCTTCTTATTATTACCACCAGATGAGGGTTGCCAGATATGCTGGAGTTGGGTGATAACAGATGGAGCTGTTCACAGACTGAAGGTGACATGGTGGTGACTGATAAAGGTGTGAAGAGCGCGCAGCAGGGTTGTCGGAGGAAGGAGGTTTAAAGTGGAAGGAGAGGCCTCCTGACCTCGCTAAATGCACACGCAGCTGTCAATGTGACTTTTAATTACAGGAAGGAGTGATGTGGGAGCGAGGTACGTAGGCATGTGCGACAAGGAGACATCAGGTTTGGCATGAAACGGACAGACCGGCTTATGGTGCCACCCTGACTCAGTCTGGGAATAACCACAAACTGGGAATAGCAGGCTGGCAGCAGTGTGTAGGCTGGTGTGAACAGCCTGCAAGCATGTGTGTGTCAGAGAGAAGGAAAGACACAATATCTAATGAGAAGACTTGGGTTTAACACTCATGTGGTGTTCTGGTTCTCTGGGAATCTTTTAAACAGATACAGTAAAAGGTGGTGCAGTGGCCAGCATAGTTGTCTCCCAGCATGAAGGTTCAGGATTTGATTACTTTCTGTATTTGGGTTCTCTCCAGGTTCTCCTTCTTCCTCCCACCTCCAAAAACATGCAGTGTTAATGGATTGGTCACACCAAATTGACTGTAGATGTGTGACTGCTTGGTTTTTGTTTTTTTTTGTTGCCCTGCCATGAGCTGGTGTCTTTTACGGGGTGTACCCTGCCTCTCACCCGTAATCATCTAGGATAGTCTCCAGCAGATCCGTGACCCGCAAGATGGAAAAGCAGCTGAAGATCATCAAACTTCCTGTCTGGCAGAAGATGGATTGGTGATCTCTGGACCCTACAAACCTCCTCCTGACATCTGGAATCATGTTTACCCATCGTTCATGAGGCATCAACAAAATCAGCTATTTTCAGAATGGTCTCTTTTATTTGTTTTGGTTTATTTATTTTTCTTTCCCTTCAAACACATGAAATCCACCTCACACCGACCCCTCTTCAAATGGTTTCTAATCTGGATTATAATCTGAATTATGCTATTGAAGGTCCAACATTGTCCATATTTGGGTATTTTTAATGACTAAAATGCCTGCAGAATTCAAATTAAAGACAAACCTGGGTGAATGTCACTGAACAGATTCTAGGGCTTTAATGGTCCAGGGTCACATGATGAGGGTCAGCCTATCTGGAGGCTGGTGGTTTTAGGTGCAGTGACATACTCTGAGCTGTCTAGTGTTCGGTTTGACAGTTATTCAACACAAACAATATTTCCCAAAGAAAATACGTCAAATTTGACTCCTAACTGAATCAGTTTCAGCTCCAATCTGATCTCAGGTCAGTCTGGACCCTCATATCTGTTATCTCTCAGGAGGGAATTTTCTATGATCCTATAAATTGAAACATTCTGGATCAGAAGACATGGGTGCATGCAGGCAGGTGTGTGTGTGTGTGTCTGTCAGTTTCCCAACACAGGAGTGGATGTAAGGAGCTGTTCTGTAATCTGAGCTGCTTCACATCAGCCTGGTTAAGGATGCTTCCTGATGCTGAGCCTCCCTCTGCTCCTCCTCGGAGTGGGGCCACCTGGACAATACAGGATGAGCTGGGAGAAGTGTGATTAGATTGTGTTATGAGACCAGACAGGAAAACAACAACATTTTTCTTGGGTAAAGTGACAGCTCAGCTGGCGCCAGGGCACATCAGATATGGGAAGACGAATGTCGCTCACGGTGCTTTTTAGGTCCTCCCTAAACTTCAAGGTCGAAGATTAATTTCAGCATTTTAGCTTCGGTCTCAATGCTATACAGAAGTACATGTAATACATAATGATATCTAGGTCCTTAATATAGATATCTGTGATCAGCAGCATCTTTAAGCCTTGGCGTGTGCATATCTGGTGACCCACAACATGTTTATATTGTTTTAAAAATAAAACAAGATAAACATCATGTATGCAATCTAAGTTTGTTCTTGTGACAAGATGCAAATCAAGACGTGGAATAAGTCAAGATTTGTCTATGATCCTGATGAATGATTAGCGCGTTCATGTTGGTTAGTTTGTCCACAATCCGGTTGATGTCGATTATATTCAGGAAGAACTGATAAAGTTTTCAGACAGATCCCGTTTTGGATTCTGGATCACGTTCTTCACCGAGAAAAGAGTCTGTTCTAAAGGAGCCTTGACACATGACGGCGCTGTAATTTCCCACGTCCGGCAAACGTGACCTGAAATCAATGAGTCGCAGAGCTCTGTTGAATCTGTGGCATTTCACTGCCCTCCTGTCTGTCTGTCTGTCTGTCTGTCTACCTGTCTACCTGTCTAACTGTCTAAGGTCAAATAAACTCAAATCATCAGTCATTGTGTAGATCTGAGTTCTAATAATTGATGCTCTTCATCATCAGTATTGATTATATATCTGAACCGTTAATGTCTGACTGATGGACTTCGTGTAGAGATCAAAAGCTGCCTTTGAGTCCTTATTGTCATATTTTCTATATGTTTGTGGTCTATGTGTGACCACAGCAGAAAGAGAGTCTTGAGTTGTATTCTTTGTGTTTACAAAACTTCTTTTCTGAGCTGGATTATTCAACCAAACCAGATTTCTGCTTTGAGCAGCGCTGCTGTGCCTGAACTCCTTCCAGGAGAGTGTAGCTTCCTCAACACTGTATGGGTTAGATTGCAGCCCAAGTGTGATATTGATTTTCTTCTCTCTTTTTTGTGATTGATGGTTCAGAGAGAAAATAGCTCCCAGCATGTTGAGGACTATGGGCTGCCCACTGAGCCTTTTTTGGATGGCATGGTAATATGTGGGCTGCCCAGCAGCCTGTGCTGAATGGCACAAACAGCTAAGCCATCTGTTACACTCTATTTTCATTTCTCTGCCTACCAGCGGGAAGAGCTGCAGTCCAAAGGGGCTTGGGCTGCTCTCAGAGTCCTGTTTGTTCAACAGGTCAGGTCTGAGCTTTGCACCAGATCTCATTTGAGGCCCCACAACCCCTAATATCGCTTCACTGGACAGAACTGCTGATAAAAGCAAGAATACTAATACAAAAAAAAGTAATGAGGTGCCTTGAGACTTTGAGGAGAGTAATGCCATCACAGCTGTTCAATAGCCAGAACTCCGTGTGTCCTTGATCACGCCTTAAACCAGATTTAAACTCAGTTTATATATTTTCTTGGGTTGTGAGAGGAAAAATGTGGTTTTTGCAGGTGAGAATGAAACAGAGGGCTGGCAGGATTCATTTGAGATTACTTGGCGCAAACATGGTGTAATCCCCTTATCTGCATACTTACCTGTCCCTGACAGTGATCCAAACCTACCTCATGAACCTCATTGGCCTGACATTCTGGCAGGAGAAAATCCCTGTCTAATGTGTCAGCCCAGGCAGCTTTAACACCTGGCACACCAATGCTTATCTGTCGAACACCCAGAAGCACCTGCATTATCCCACTGAAGCCTCACAACAAGTGAAAGGGCTTCTAATATCCACACAGAGAAGTTACAGCTCTTGTCAGAGCACAAACACAGTGTGCAAAGTGTAGAGAAGAGCTGAGGGCTTATGACCCCACCAGAGAACACGACAGTATCAGACATCTCCCATATTGGTGAACTGTGGATCCTATAGGGTTTTAGAAGAGATAAGATGGACAGTATACAGTATTTGAATGAGCAAATAGTTTGTCCTATTTCGATTCTTTGTTAATATATCCATCCTCAACCCATAACATTTTAGATCTGTTCAGTCATTTACTGAGCTGGGATGACCTTCTGTTTGTTCATGAGCTTTAAGAGTGTAATATAGGACAACCAACCAACCAACCAACCAATGCACAGAGGAAATATAATCTCCATGAGAGATATGATACTCAAACAAACATACAAGTTAATAAAAGTTTAGAACCATCTGTGAAACTATTCGTCCTACATGTTTCTGCAATTTTGAGTCACACGACATGGAATGAGTTCCGTCCGTCTGTTCATCACATTTTGTTTCTGGCGAATGATTCAAAAAGTGCCCAATATCTTTCCATAAACTTTGGAATCAATGCAGTGGAGATTTTTTAAATTTAGGAATTTCTTTTATCTATTTATTTTATTTTATTCTGAATTTCAATGGTTACAAGTTGCCTTTGGGCTCATTAAATGGGTGTTGTTGCAGATGAATGTTTCAAGCTATAACTCCTGTATGAACAAATCTCCTGTGCATTACAGAGGCATTGATAATTTGCCAGTTTTTTTCTTTTTATTTTCATGACTTTTTTTTTCAAGTTTCAGAAATTATTTTTTTACTCATAATATCCATGAACAAAAAATGAGATATCTAGGAACAACTAATTGATACTGCATTACAAGGTCTGGTGATGCAGAATCTGAAATATTTCTTGAGTTGAGGATAAGATTGTTCATGTCTTCAGTTTATGCTGATTAACTAGCAGGCACAAGCAGTCTTCAGCTGGTGGGCCACGCATGGCCCATTAAGGCTTGTAATCCCACCTGCCAAACTCGTTTAAGTTATATAATTAATTTCAGGAACTAAAAGTAGTTGTAAAATAATTTTTACAAGTACGCTTAGCTGCCTTTAAAGACCAATACCTTTTATTTAATGGATTTCACGTGTCATTTGCATTAGTACAAATAAACACTCCATCCATCTGCTCCTCAGCTGGCCTGCCTGTCCTGCCCCACCAGTCAAAAAGTTTGCCCACCCCTGAACTAGAAACTTTTTTTTCATGATAACATTTTCTTAAGGATATATTGATAAAAGCTAATAAACATTACAGCTATCACTACTTTACTCTTCCCTCAGTGATTGACGTTTAGCATTATTTTAATAAATGAAAAGAAATTAACAAATTATTGTGAAGTTATAGCTACTGTATTAATACAACATCACTGAAAAAAGGTTTTGTTAGAAGAAGTCAGCTCCGTGTGTGTGTGTGTGTGTATATACTATATATATATATATATATATATATATATATATATATATATATATATATATATATATATATACATACACATATATATATATATACACACATATATATATATACACACACACACACACACACACACACATATACTATATATATATATACACACACACACACACACACACTATATATATATGCATACTATATATATACTATATACACTGTACACTGTATATACAGTATATAGTATTTCACTAGACTCTGCCCTTCAACATCCGGGTCCGTTCTCTTTTGTATACAACTTCTGGCCAGCATCTTGAACAGGTAGATGATGACAGTCCCACCCAGACGCCCCTCTGTGGATTTATTGCTCTATATTCTGGATAAATTTACACCTTTATTTTTTCTTTTCTTTTACGTCTTCAGACTTTGGAATCATTAGCAGTAGTTAACAGGTAAGAAAAGTTCTACTGTGTAAGTGAACTGTGCTTTCATTTCAGCTGAAACGTTTTCACTTAAGCTAATTTTAAACGTGTTTTGATGGGGTTGTCGTGTTAATTTAACTGAGTGAAAACAACGTCAGGCGTTATGTGGCCATTTTGGTAACCAAATAGGTGTAAAGTTAGTATTTGTACGTAATAAACACACCGTGTCTGTTTTTATTGTTTTATATACGAACGTGAAAGTAGATAAACTTTTTGGAACAACGGAAACATTTAGCTAAATAAGAGCTAAACTGTACGTGTATGTAGTGCCACCTAGTGATGATTTAATAGTATAACCAGTGTGATAATGGGAATTCCACTTATCTTGGTTGAAACGCTGTGATGAAAAATGTATATTATATCGTTTTAGATGTTTATTGAGTATATATAGTTATGTAATAGTCTAATTCAGTCGGTACAACAATAGGAAACCCTCCGGAATCAGAAATTCGCGATTCGAAATACTGCCGCAGGGGACACCGTAGACTGCTGATACGCCAGCATCGTAAATATGAAGGATAAAACACGTTATTACATTGTTAAATCAGTAGCCACTGTGTAATTCGATATGTTTTTACTCGTTTGAATGCCGGAAGAAACACTGCTCTTGGGTTAAAACTATAAGTCATGAGAGACGGGAGATGTGTATCCCATGATGCATTGCGGGTTGGGGATAGTTTTCAACAAATTCGCAGTTATGTCACTAAAAGTCCCGAGATCGTATGATGGGTGGACGGCAATGTATTATCATGGCTGTGTTCAGATGATCGAGAGAGTGACTTGAATATAAGATTTTTAACCGCAGCTGAAAAATATGTGCTACAGATGCAATACCCAGCAGAGGTGCGAAAGACGTCAGCTTTGCGCAGTGGCAGTATCGTAGCCTATGAGGTTTATCCGAGGCGCGATTATTGCTAGTTGAAAACTTTACCCAATACCCCGCCTTGACGACTTGAAATATAGTCGGCAATGGCAATTTTTGACGGTCTCTAAGGAGACTGATTATTTGTGGAATATAAAAAGTAAATTACCCTCAGGGGTCGACACAGCGAATCAGTTGCCTCCATTTAACCGAGTTCAATGCATCCTCTTCTCTGACACCAACTACCTCCATTGTCCTCTTTAACTGCATCCATAAACTTCATCTTGGTCAAATATTAAACTACAATTGAAATGATAAATTATCCAGAAAAGTCTGGTGCAATTATTTTTAAACATCTGATATGCGTAACCCGCTACGGCGGATAAAGCGGCAGAAAATGAATGAGTCAAATTAAGTTGTTACGCAGGTGAACACACATACTTAATTGCTCCCATAACTTCATTTCATCGCCTGTCATTGTTTTCTATTGTAACGGATCGTTTGGTTCTAAACCCATCAATTCAATAACATATAAAACTAAACCGTATCAGGTTCCTCTTTTATTTCCTCTGCTGGTGTCATGGTCAAGTCAGAAATAACACAGACGGAACGTGTCAGTGTTTGTAGTTGGACGTAGTTCCGAGAGCCGAGGATGAGAATGCGTGGAGTTTGGACGTCATATCCGGTTTCGAGCTACTTTCGTTTTTTCTGAACATTGGCATTGATTTCATGCCACCAGTGACTTTTCATCTGGGCTTTTTCATTCAAGGCGTTATTAATACTGTTATATTCCCTCACGATTTGTTCACAAATTTAAAACAGAAACTTTGATGACGGCTGCTTATATAATGAAGCGCCAGGACAATGTTCTATTTACTTTTTTCCTTTATATTCCGTATCTATTTGAGTAACTATGAATTTCTTTTAGTGTTTTATGCAATGTCTGTTTTGTTTTTTTAGATTTGGACCTTGAATCCAATAGTTGTGACGTTATGAGTTAATATTTCAAACATTGTAATCGGTGATTAGTTTAACTATGACTAGTGTGTCATCTTGTGCTGATGTTGCTCGCTGTATGATTGAAGAATCGATATTACACTGACCGTATAGAGAAGCATATTTCTGTGGCATGTATGTGTTTTTACGTTTAAGTCGCATTTTCTACTGGACATGGAAAAAAACCTGTTCATGGTGCAGGTCACATGTACGAACAGCAGAGGGCGCTTTGAACCAGGACACCTGGTAGTGACCCAGAGGAATAGATGAAGTGCTAAGCATTCTTAGTTTGTTTTTAATGAATGTGTGTTTTGATATATATTCGACAAGGACATTTTTTGACGTCTCGAAGGAGAGTGATCATTAAGGCAGAACAATTATACTTAATAATCCCCATAGGGAAATTTTCCTCTCTCTATATTTCTCACATGTAGATATACAGGGCGTAGCGACACACACACACGCACGCACGCACGCACGCACGCACACACACACACACACACACACACACACACACACACACACACACACACACACACACACACACACACACACACACACACACACTAAGGTCCCCAGCCCAAGAGTAAGTAGACTAAGCTACTGCCGCCCCTAAAGTTAAGCATCATTCTATTAGTACTCATTGAAAGCTATAGCCAACACCCTGCCCTTTTGACTCGGAAGTGATGAGTGACTGTGATTCTAAGAAGGGTCATGAAGTGTTGGTAAATGAAGAGTCTGTTTGAGACACTACACGCAGTTTGAGTTTTAAGAAAACCTTCAAAGATGCTATTTTAGATGAGATGGTTTGTTTCCATACAGATTTTTTTTCTGTTTTCATGTCATGTCTGCGTGTATTTCGGTTATTCACTTCTTAAATTTGGAATTCAATATTTTCAAAATAGATCTGACGTTCATAATTGTTTTCGTCTGTTGCCATGACATTTTCTCGATTATTAAAATGCATCTGATATTTGGAAAAAGTTGGAAGTTACACCATAATGTTGTCACCTTTCTAGTTTGCTTTAGTTGTACTTTTCTAAGTTTTCCATTTGATCTTTACGTGTTGCACTCTCTTTAAACATGAACATTTTGATAGTCTGTAGAGGTACTGTGTGGCGCTGACCCTGTTTTTGGTTTTTCCCACACACTAAAGACTGGTAGCTGAGACCAGGGCCATTGTTGAAACCATAGCAAAGAGGAGTGTGAGTAGAGACATGATGCTGGTGGTCCAATCTCACCAACAGCTTTGCGCAGTGGCAGTATCGTAGCCTATGAGGTTTACCCGAGGCGCGATTATTGCTAGTTGAAAACTTTACCCAATACCCCGCCTTGACAATTTGAAATATAATTGCCAATGGCAATTTTTGATAGTCTCTAAGGAGACTCATTATCTGTCTAAAAGTAATATAAGTTCATTGATGAATAGATGGGACATTGCAAGACATTCTTGGATATGTCTAAAGACAGCGATCATTAAAGTAAAGTTTCATTTAATTCCTACTCATTGAAAGCTATAGCCAATACCCTGCCCTTTTGACTCGGAAGTGATGAGTGACTGTGATTCTAAGAAGGGTCATGAAGTGTTGGTAAATGAAGAGTCTGTTTGAGACACTACACGCAGTTTGAGTTTTAAGAAAACCTTCAAAGATGCTATTTTAGATGAGATGGTTTGTTTCCATACAGATTTTTTTTCTGTTTTCATGTCATGTCTGCGTGTATTTCGGTTATTCACTTCTTAAATTTGGAATTCAAAATTTTCTAAATAGATCTGACGTTCATAATTGTTATCGTCTGTTGCCATGACATTTTCTCGATTATTAAAATGTATCTGATATTTGGAAAAAGTTGGAAGTTACACCATAATGTTGTCACCTTTCTAGTTTGCTTTAGTTGTACTTTTCTAAGTTTTCCATTTGATCTTTACGTGTTGCACTCTCTTTAAACATGAACATTTTGATAGTCTGTAGAGGTACTGTGTGGCGCTGACCCTGTTTTTGGTTTTTCCCACACACTACAGACTGGTAGCTGAGACCAGGGCCATTGTTGAAACCATAGCAAAGAGGAGTGTGAGTAGAGACATGATGCTGGTGGTCCAATCTCACCAACAGCTTTGCGCAGTGGCAGTATCGTAGCCTATGAGGTTTACCCGAGGCGCGATTATTGCTAGTTGAAAACTTTACCCAATACCCCGCCTTGACAATTTGAAATATAATTGCCAATGGCAATTTTTGATAGTCTCTAAGGAGACTCATTATCTGTCTAAAACTAACATAAGTTCATTGATGAATAGATGGGACATTGCAAGGCATTCTTGGATATGTCTAAAGACAGTGATCATTAAAGTATCATTTAATTCCTACTCATTGAAAGCTATAGCCAATACCCCGCCCTTGTGACTCGGAAGTGATGAGTGACTGTGATTCTAAGAAGGGTCATGAAGTGTTGGTAAATGAAGAGTCTGTTTGAGACACTACACGCAGCTTGAGTTTTAAGAAAACCTTCAAAGATGCTATTTTAGATGAGATGGTTTGTTTCCATACAGATTTTTTTTCTGTTGGAAGTTACACCATAATGTTGTCACCTTTCTAGTTTGCTTTAGTTGTACTTTTCTAAGTTTTCCATTTGATCTTTACGTGTTGCACTCTCTTTAAACATGAACATTTTGATAGTCTGTAGAGGTACTGTGTGGCGCTGACCCTGTTTTTGGTTTTTCCCACACACTAAAGACTGGTAGCTGAGACCAGGGCCATTGTTGAAACCATAGCAAAGAGGAGTGTGAGTAGAGACATGATGCTGGTGGTCCAATCTCACCAACAGCTTTGCGCAGTGGCAGTATCGTAGCCTATGAGGTTTACCCGAGGCGCGATTATTGCTAGTTGAAAACTTTACCCAATACCCCGCCTTGACAATTTGAAATATAATTGCCAATGGCAATTTTTGATAGTCTCTAAGGAGACTCATTATCTGTCTAAAAGTAACATAAGTTCATTGATGAATAGATGGGACATTGCAAGGCATTCTTGGATATGTCTAAAGACAGTGATCATTAAAGTATCATTTAATTCCTACTCATTGAAAGCTATAGCAAATACCCCGCCCTTGTGACTCGGAAGTGATGAGTGACTGTGATTCTAAGAAGGGTCATGAAGTGTTGGTAAATGAAGAGTCTGTTTGAGACACTACACGCAGCTTGAGTTTTAAGAAAACCTTCAAAGATGCTATTTTAGATGAGATGGTTTGTTTCCATACAGATTTTTTTTCTGTTGGAAGTTACACCATAATGTTGTCACCTTTCTAGTTTGCTTTAGTTGTACTTTTCTAAGTTTTCCATTTGATCTTTACGTGTTGCACTCTCTTTAAACATGAACATTTTGATAGTCTGTAGAGGTACTGTGTGGCGCTGACCCTGTTTTTGGTTTTTCCCACACACTAAAGACTGGTAGCTGAGACCAGGGCCATTGTTGAAACCATAGCAAAGAGGAGTGTGAGTAGAGACATGATGCTGGTGGTCCAATCTCACCAACAGCTTTGCGCAGTGGCAGTATCGTAGCCTATGAGGTTTACCCGAGGCGCGATTATTGCTAGTTGAAAACTTTACCCAATACCCCGCCTTGATAATTTGAAATATAATTGCCAATGGCAATTTTTGATAGTCTCTAAGGAGACTCATTATCTGTCTAAAAGTAACATAAGTTCATTGATGAATAGATGGGACATTGCAAGGCATTCTTGGATATGTCTAAAGACAGTGATCATTAAAGTATCATTTAATTCCTACTCATTGAAAGCTATAGCAAATACCCCGCCCTTGTGACTCGGAAGTGATGAGTGACTGTGATTCTAAGAAGGGTCATGAAGTGTTGGTAAATGAAGAGTCTGTTTGAGACACTACACGCAGCTTGAGTTTTAAGAAAACCTTCAAAGATGCTATTTTAGATGAGATGGTTTGTTTCCATACAGATTTTTTTTCTGTTGGAAGTTACACCATAATGTTGTCACCTTTCTAGTTTGCTTTAGTTGTACTTTTCTAAGTTTTCCATTTGATCTTTACGTGTTGCACTCTCTTTAAACATGAACATTTTGATAGTCTGTAGAGGTACTGTGTGGCGCTGACCCTGTTTTTGGTTTTTCCCACACACTAAAGACTGGTAGCTGAGACCAGGGCCATTGTTGAAACCATAGCAAAGAGGAGTGTGAGTAGAGACATGATGCTGGTGGTCCAATCTCACCAACAGCTTTGCGCAGTGGCAGTATCGTAGCCTATGAGGTTTACCCGAGGCGCGATTATTGCTAGTTGAAAACTTTACCCAATACCCCGCCTTGACAATTTGAAATATAATTGCCAATGGCAATTTTTGATAGTCTCTAAGGAGACTCATTATCTGTCTAAAAGTAATATAAGTTCATTGATGAATAGATGGGACATTGCAAGACATTCTTGGATATGTCTAAAGACAGCGATCATTAAAGTAAAGTTTCATTTAATTCCTACTCATTGAAAGCTATAGCCAATACCCTGCCCTTTTGACTCGGAAGTGATGAGTGACTGTGATTCTAAGAAGGGTCATGAAGTGTTGGTAAATGAAGAGTCTGTTTGAGACACTACACGCAGTTTGAGTTTTAAGAAAACCTTCAAAGATGCTATTTTAGATGAGATGGTTTGTTTCCATACAGATTTTTTTTCTGTTTTCATGTCATGTCTGCGTGTATTTCGGTTATTCACTTCTTAAATTTGGAATTCAAAATTTTCTAAATAGATCTGACGTTCATAATTGTTATCGTCTGTTGCCATGACATTTTCTCGATTATTAAAATGCATCTGATATTTGGAAAAAGTTGGAAGTTACACCATAATGTTGTCACCTTTCTAGTTTGCTTTAGTTGTACTTTTCTAAGTTTTCCATTTGATCTTTACGTGTTGCACTCTCTTTAAACATGAACATTTTGATAGTCTGTAGAGGTACTGTGTGGCGCTGACCCTGTTTTTGGTTTTTCCCACACACTAAAGACTGGTAGCTGAGACCAGGGCCATTGTTGAAACCATAGCAAAGAGGAGTGTGAGTAGAGACATGATGCTGGTGGTCCAATCTCACCAACAGCTTTGCGCAGTGGCAGTATCGTAGCCTATGAGGTTTACCCGAGGCGCGATTATTGCTAGTTGAAAACTTTACCCAATACCCCGCCTTGACAATTTGAAATATAATTGCCAATGGCAATTTTTGATAGTCTCTAAGGAGACTCATTATCTGTCTAAAAGTAACATAAGTTCATTGATGAATAGATGGGACATTGCAAGACATTCTTGGATATGTCTAAAGACAGTGATCATCAAAGTATCATTTAATTCCTACTCATTGAAAGCTATAGCCAATACCCCGCCCTTGTGACTCGGAAGTGATGAGTGACTGTGATTCTAAGAAGGGTCATGAAGTGTTGGTAAATGAAGAGTCTGTTTGAGACACTACACGCAGCTTGAGTTTTAAGAAAACCTTCAAAGATGCTATTTTAGATGAGATGGTTTGTTTCCATACAGATTTTTTTTCTGTTGGAAGTTACACCATAATGTTGTCACCTTTCTAGTTTGCTTTAGTTGTACTTTTCTAAGTTTTCCATTTGATCTTTACGTGTTGCACTCTCTTTAAACATGAACATTTTGATAGTCTGTAGAGGTACTGTGTGGCGCTGACCCTGTTTTTGGTTTTTCCCACACACTAAAGACTGGTAGCTGAGACCAGGGCCATTGTTGAAACCATAGCAAAGAGGAGTGTGAGTAGAGACATGATGCTGGTGGTCCAATCTCACCAACAGCTTTGCGCAGTGGCAGTATCGTAGCCTATGAGGTTTACCCGAGGCGCGATTATTGCTAGTTGAAAACTTTACCCAATACCCCGCCTTGACAATTTGAAATATAATTGCCAATGGCAATTTTTGATAGTCTCTAAGGAGACTCATTATCTGTCTAAAAGTAACATAAGTTCATTGATGAATAGATGGGACATTGCAAGGCATTCTTGGATATGTCTAAAGACAGTGATCATTAAAGTATCATTTAATTCCTACTCATTGAAAGCTATAGCAAATACCCCGCCCTTGTGACTCGGAAGTGATGAGTGACTGTGATTCTAAGAAGGGTCATGAAGTGTTGGTAAATGAAGAGTCTGTTTGAGACACTACACGCAGCTTGAGTTTTAAGAAAACCTTCAAAGATGCTATTTTAGATGAGATGGTTTGTTTCCATACAGATTTTTTTTCTGTTGGAAGTTACACCATAATGTTGTCACCTTTCTAGTTTGCTTTAGTTGTACTTTTCTAAGTTTTCCATTTGATCTTTACGTGTTGCACTCTCTTTAAACATGAACATTTTGATAGTCTGTAGAGGTACTGTGTGGCGCTGACCCTGTTTTTGGTTTTTCCCACACACTAAAGACTGGTAGCTGAGACCAGGGCCATTGTTGAAACCATAGCAAAGAGGAGTGTGAGTAGAGACATGATGCTGGTGGTCCAATCTCACCAACAGCTTTGCGCAGTGGCAGTATCGTAGCCTATGAGGTTTACCCGAGGCGCGATTATTGCTAGTTGAAAACTTTACCCAATACCCCGCCTTGATAATTTGAAATATAATTGCCAATGGCAATTTTTGATAGTCTCTAAGGAGACTCATTATCTGTCTAAAAGTAACATAAGTTCATTGATGAATAGATGGGACATTGCAAGGCATTCTTGGATATGTCTAAAGACAGTGATCATTAAAGTATCATTTAATTCCTACTCATTGAAAGCTATAGCAAATACCCCGCCCTTGTGACTCGGAAGTGATGAGTGACTGTGATTCTAAGAAGGGTCATGAAGTGTTGGTAAATGAAGAGTCTGTTTGAGACACTACACGCAGCTTGAGTTTTAAGAAAACCTTCAAAGATGCTATTTTAGATGAGATGGTTTGTTTCCATACAGATTTTTTTTCTGTTGGAAGTTACACCATAATGTTGTCACCTTTCTAGTTTGCTTTAGTTGTACTTTTCTAAGTTTTCCATTTGATCTTTACGTGTTGCACTCTCTTTAAACATGAACATTTTGATAGTCTGTAGAGGTACTGTGTGGCGCTGACCCTGTTTTTGGTTTTTCCCACACACTAAAGACTGGTAGCTGAGACCAGGGCCATTGTTGAAACCATAGCAAAGAGGAGTGTGAGTAGAGACATGATGCTGGTGGTCCAATCTCACCAACAGCTTTGCGCAGTGGCAGTATCGTAGCCTATGAGGTTTACCCGAGGCGCCATTATTGCTAGTTGAAAACTTTACCCAATACCCCGCCTTGACAATTTGAAATATAATTGCCAATGGCAATTTTTGATAGTCTCTAAGGAGACTCATTATCTGTCTAAAAGTAATATAAGTTCATTGATGAATAGATGGGACATTGCAAGACATTCTTGGATATGTCTAAAGACAGCGATCATTAAAGTAAAGTTTCATTTAATTCCTACTCATTGAAAGCTATAGCCAATACCCTGCCCTTTTGACTCGGAAGTGATGAGTGACTGTGATTCTAAGAAGGGTCATGAAGTGTTGGTAAATGAAGAGTCTGTTTGAGACACTACACGCAGTTTGAGTTTTAAGAAAACCTTCAAAGATGCTATTTTAGATGAGATGGTTTGTTTCCATACAGATTTTTTTTCTGTTTTCATGTCATGTCTGCGTGTATTTCGGTTATTCACTTCTTAAATTTGGAATTCAAAATTTTCTAAATAGATCTGACGTTCATAATTGTTATCGTCTGTTGCCATGACATTTTCTCGATTATTAAAATGCATCTGATATTTGGAAAAAGTTGGAAGTTACACCATAATGTTGTCACCTTTCTAGTTTGCTTTAGTTGTACTTTTCTAAGTTTTCCATTTGATCTTTACGTGTTGCACTCTCTTTAAACATGAACATTTTGATAGTCTGTAGAGGTACTGTGTGGCGCTGACCCTGTTTTTGGTTTTTCCCACACACTAAAGACTGGTAGCTGAGACCAGGGCCATTGTTGAAACCATAGCAAAGAGGAGTGTGAGTAGAGACATGATGCTGGTGGTCCAATCTCACCAACAGCTTTGCGCAGTGGCAGTATCGTAGCCTATGAGGTTTACCCGAGGCGCGATTATTGCTAGTTGAAAACTTTACCCAATACCCCGCCTTGACAATTTGAAATATAATTGCCAATGGCAATTTTTGATAGTCTCTAAGGAGACTCATTATCTGTCTAAAAGTAACATAAGTTCATTGATGAATAGATGGGACATTGCAAGACATTCTTGGATATGTCTAAAGACAGTGATCATCAAAGTATCATTTAATTCCTACTCATTGAAAGCTATAGCCAATACCCCGCCCTTGTGACTCGGAAGTGATGAGTGACTGTGATTCTAAGAAGGGTCATGAAGTGTTGGTAAATGAAGAGTCTGTTTGAGACACTACACGCAGCTTGAGTTTTAAGAAAACCTTCAAAGATGCTATTTTAGATGAGATGGTTTGTTTCCATACAGATTTTTTTTCTGTTGGAAGTTACACCATAATGTTGTCACCTTTCTAGTTTGCTTTAGTTGTACTTTTCTAAGTTTTCCATTTGATCTTTACGTGTTGCACTCTCTTTAAACATGAACATTTTGATAGTCTGTAGAGGTACTGTGTGGCGCTGACCCTGTTTTTGGTTTTTCCCACACACTAAAGACTGGTAGCTGAGACCAGGGCCATTGTTGAAACCATAGCAAAGAGGAGTGTGAGTAGAGACATGATGCTGGTGGTCCAATCTCACCAACAGCTTTGCGCAGTGGCAGTATCGTAGCCTATGAGGTTTACCCGAGGCGCGATTATTGCTAGTTGAAAACTTTACCCAATACCCCGCCTTGACAATTTGAAATATAATTGCCAATGGCAATTTTTGATAGTCTCTAAGGAGACTCATTATCTGTCTAAAAGTAATATAAGTTCATTGATGAATAGATGGGACATTGCAAGACATTCTTGGATATGTCTAAAGACAGCGATCATTAAAGTAAAGTTTCATTTAATTCCTACTCATTGAAAGCTATAGCCAATACCCTGCCCTTTTGACTCGGAAGTGATGAGTGACTGTGATTCTAAGAAGGGTCATGAAGTGTTGGTAAATGAAGAGTCTGTTTGAGACACTACACGCAGTTTGAGTTTTAAGAAAACCTTCAAAGATGCTATTTTAGATGAGATGGTTTGTTTCCATACAGATTTTTTTTCTGTTTTCATGTCATGTCTGCGTGTATTTCGGTTATTCACTTCTTAAATTTGGAATTCAAAATTTTCTAAATAGATCTGACGTTCATAATTGTTATCGTCTGTTGCCATGACATTTTCTCGATTATTAAAATGCATCTGATATTTGGAAAAAGTTGGAAGTTACACCATAATGTTGTCACCTTTCTAGTTTGCTTTAGTTGTACTTTTCTAAGTTTTCCATTTGATCTTTACGTGTTGCACTCTCTTTAAACATGAACATTTTGATAGTCTGTAGAGGTACTGTGTGGCGCTGACCCTGTTTTTGGTTTTTCCCACACACTAAAGACTGGTAGCTGAGACCAGGGCCATTGTTGAAACCATAGCAAAGAGGAGTGTGAGTAGAGACATGATGCTGGTGGTCCAATCTTACCATCAGCTTTGCGCAGTGGCAGTATCGTAGCCTATGAGGTTTACCCGAGGCGCGATTATTGCTAGTTGAAAACTTTACCCAATACCCAGCCTTGACAATTTGAAATATAATTGCCAATGGCAATTTTTGATAGTCTCTAAGGAGACTCATTATCTGTCTAAAAGTAATATAAGTTCATTGATGAATAGATGGGACATTGCAAGACATTCTTGGATATGTCTAAAGACAGCGATCATTAAAGTAAAGTTTCATTTAATTCCTACTCATTGAAAGCTATAGCCAATACCCTGCCCTTTTGACTCGGAAGTGATGAGTGACTGTGATTCTAAGAAGGGTCATGAAGTGTTGGTAAATGAAGAGTCTGTTTGAGACACTACACGCAGTTTGAGTTTTAAGAAAACCTTCAAAGATGCTATTTTAGATGAGATGGTTTGTTTCCATACAGATTTTTTTTCTGTTTTCATGTCATGTCTGCGTGTATTTCGGTTATTCACTTCTTAAATTTGGAATTCAAAATTTTCTAAATAGATCTGACGTTCATAATTGTTATCGTCTGTTGCCATGACATTTTCTCGATTATTAAAATGCATCTGATATTTGGAAAAAGTTGGAAGTTACACCATAATGTTGTCACCTTTCTAGTTTGCTTTAGTTGTACTTTTCTAAGTTTTCCATTTGATCTTTACGTGTTGCACTCTCTTTAAACATGAACATTTTGATAGTCTGTAGAGGTACTGTGTGGCGCTGACCCTGTTTTTGGTTTTTCCCACACACTAAAGACTGGTAGCTGAGACCAGGGCCATTGTTGAAACCATAGCAAAGAGGAGTGTGAGTAGAGACATGATGCTGGTGGTCCAATCTTACCATCAGCTTTGCGCAGTGGCAGTATCGTAGCCTATGAGGTTTACCCGAGGCGCGATTATTGCTAGTTGAAAACTTTACCCAATACCCAGCCTTGACAATTTGAAATATAATTGCCAATGGCAATTTTTGATAGTCTCTAAGGAGACTCATTATCTGTCTAAAAGTAACATAAGTTCATTGATGAATAGATGGGACATTGCAAGGCATTCTTGGATATGTCTAAACACAGTGATCATTAAAGTATCATTTAATTCCTACTCATTGAAAGCTATAGCCAATACCCCGCCCTTGTGGCTCGGAAGTGATGAGTGACTGTGATTCTAAGAAGGGTCCTGAAGTGTTGGTAAATGAAGAGTCTGTTTGAGACACTACACGCAGTTTGAGTTTTAAGAAAACCTTCAAAGATGCTATTTTAGATGAGATGGTTTGTTTCCATACAGATTTTTTTTCTGTTGGAAGTTACACCATAATGTTGTCACCTTTCTAGTTTGCTTTAGTTGTACTTTTCTAAGTTTTCCATTTGATCTTTACGTGTTGCACTCTCTTTAAACATGAACATTTTGATAGTCTGTAGAGGTACTGTGTGGCGCTGACCCTGTTTTTGGTTTTTCCCACACACTAAAGACTGGTAGCTGAGACCAGGGCCATTGTTGAAACCATAGCAAAGAGGAGTGTGAGTAGAGAAATTGATGCTGGTGGTCCAATCTTACCATCAGCTTTGCGCAGTGGCAGTATCGTAGCCTATGAGGTCTACCCGAGGCGCGATTATTGCTAGTTGAAAACTTTACCCAATACCCCGCCTTGACAATTTGAAATATAATTGCCAATGGCAATTTTTGATAGTCTCTAAGGAGACTCATTATCTGTCTAAAAGTAACATAAGTTCATTGATGAATAGATGGGACATTGCAAGGCATTCTTGGATATGTCTAAAGACAGTGATCATTAAAGTATCATTTAATTCCTACTCATTGAAAGCTATAGCCGATACCCCGCCCTTGTGACTCGGAAGTGATGAGTGACTGTGATTCTAAGAAGGGTCATGAAGTGTTGGTAAATGAAGAGTCTGTTTGAGACACTACACGCAGCTTGAGTTTTAAGAAAACCTTCAAAGATGCTATTTTAGATGAGATGGTTTGTTTCCATACAGATTTTTTTTCTGTTTTCATGTCATGTCTGCGTGTATTTCGGTTATTCACTTCTTAAATTTGGAATTCAAAATTTTCAAAATAGATCTGACGTTCATAATTGTTTTCGTCTGTTGCCATGACATTTTCTCGATTATTAAAATGCATCTGATATTTGGAAAAAGTTGGAAGTTACACCATAATGTTGTCACCTTTCTAGTTTGCTTTAGTTGTACTTTTCTAAGTTTTCCATTTGATCTTTACGTGTTGCACTCTCTTTAAACATGAACATTTTGATAGTCTGTAGAGGTACTGTGTGGCGCTGACCCTGTTTTTGGTTTTTCTCACACACTAAAGACTGGTAGCTGAGACCAAGGCCATTGTTGAAACCATAGCAAAGAGGAGTGCGAGTAGAGACATGATGCTGGTGGTCCAATCTTACCATCAGCTTTGCGCAGTGGCAGTATCGTAGCCTATGAGGTCTACCCGAGGCGCGATTATTGCTAGTTGAAAACTTTACCCAATACCCCGCCTTGACAATTTGAAATATAATTGCCAATGGCAATTTTTGATAGTCTCTAAGGAGACTCATTATCTGTCTAAAAGTAACATAAGTTCATTGATGAATAGATGGGACATTGCAAGGCATTCTTGGATATGTCTAAAGACAGTGATCATTAAAGTATCATTTAATTCCTACTCATTGAAAGCTATAGCCGATACCCCGCCCTTGTGACTCGGAAGTGATGAGTGACTGTGATTCTAAGAAGGGTCATGAAGTGTTGGTAAATGAAGAGTCTGTTTGAGACACTACACGCAGCTTGAGTTTTAAGAAAACCTTCAAAGATGCTATTTTAGATGAGATGGTTTGTTTCCATACAGATTTTTTTTCTGTTTTCATGTCATGTCTGCGTGTATTTCGGTTATTCACTTCTTAAATTTGGAATTCAAAATTTTCAAAATAGATCTGACGTTCATAATTGTTTTCGTCTGTTGCCATGACATTTTCTCGATTATTAAAATGCATCTGATATTTGGAAAAAGTTGGAAGTTACACCATAATGTTGTCACCTTTCTAGTTTGCTTTAGTTGTACTTTTCTAAGTTTTCCATTTGATCTTTACGTGTTGCACTCTCTTTAAACATGAACATTTTGATAGTCTGTAGAGGTACTGTGTGGCGCTGACCCTGTTTTTGGTTTTTCTCACACACTAAAGACTGGTAGCTGAGACCAAGGCCATTGTTGAAACCATAGCAAAGAGGAGTGTGAGTAGAGACATGATGCTGGTGGTCCAATCTTACCATCAGTTTTGCGCAGTGGTAGTATCGTAGCCTATGAGGTCTACCCGAGGCGCGATTATTGCTAGTTGAAAACTTTACCCAATACCCCGCCTTGACAATTTGAAATATAATTGCCAATGGCAATTTTTGATAGTCTCTAAGGAGACTCATTATCTGTCTAAAAGTAACATAAGTTCATTGATGAATAGATGGGACATTGCAAGGCATTCTTGGATATGTCTAAAGACAGTGATCATTAAAGTATCATTTAATTCCTACTCATTGAAAGCTATAGCCGATACCCCGCCCTTGTGACTCGGAAGTGATGAGTGACTGTGATTCTAAGAAGGGTCATGAAGTGTTGGTAAATGAAGAGTCTGTTTGAGACACTACACGCAGCTTGAGTTTTAAGAAAACCTTCAAAGATGCTATTTTAGATGAGATGGTTTGTTTCCATACAGATTTTTTTTCTGTTTTCATGTCATGTCTGCGTGTATTTCGGTTATTCACTTCTTAAATTTGGAATTCAAAATTTTCAAAATAGATCTGACGTTCATAATTGTTTTCGTCTGTTGCCATGACATTTTCTCGATTATTAAAATGCATCTGATATTTGGAAAAAGTTGGAAGTTACACCATAATGTTGTCACCTTTCTAGTTTGCTTTAGTTGTACTTTTCTAAGTTTTCCATTTGATCTTTACGTGTTGCACTCTCTTTAAACATGAACATTTTGATAGTCTGTAGAGGTACTGTGTGGCGCTGACCCTGTTTTTGGTTTTTCTCACACACTAAAGACTGGTAGCTGAGACCAAGGCCATTGTTGAAACCATAGCAAAGAGGAGTGTGAGTAGAGACATGATGCTGGTGGTCCAATCTTACCATCAGTTTTGCGCAGTGGTAGTATCGTAGCCTATGAGGTTTACCCGAGGCGCGATTATTGCTAGTTGAAAACTTTACCCAATACCCCGCCTTGACAATTTGAAATATAATTGCCAATGGCAATTTTTGATAGTCTCTAAGGAGACTCATTATCTGTCTAAAAGTAACATAAGTTCATTGATGAATAGATGGGACATTGCAAGGCATTCTTGGATATGTCTAAAGACAGTGATCATTAAAGTATCATTTAATTCCTACTCATTGAAAGCTATAGCCAATACCCCGCCCTTGTGACTCGGAAGTGATGAGTGACTGTGATTCTAAGAAGGGTCATGAAGTGTTGGTAAATGAAGAGTCTGTTTGAGACACTACACGCAGCTTGAGTTTTAAGAAAACCTTCAAAGATGCTATTTTAGATGAGATGGTTTGTTTCCATACAGATTTTTTTTCTGTTTTCATGTCATGTCTGCGTGTATTTCGGTTATTCACTTCTTAAATTTGGAATTCAAAAGTTTCAAAATAGATCTGACGTTCATAATTGTTTTCATCTGTTGCCATGACATTTTCTCGATTATTAAAATGCATCTGATATTTGGAAAAAGTTGGAAGTTACACCATAATGTTGTCACCTTTCTAGTTTGCTTTAGTTGTACTTTTCTAAGTTTTCCATTTGATCTTTACGTGTTGCACTCTCTTTAAACATGAACATTTTGATAGTCTGTAGAGGTACTGTGTGGCGCTGACCCTGTTTTTGGTTTTTCCCACACACGAAAGACTGGTAGCTGAGACCAGGGCCATTGTTGAAACCATAGCAAAGAGGAGTGTGAGTAGAGACATGATGCTGGTGGTCCAATCTTACCATCAGCTTTGCGCAGTGGCAGTATCGTAGCCTATGAGGTTTACCCGAGGCGCGATTATTGCTAGTTGAAAACTTTACCCAATACCCCGCCTTGACAATTTGAAATATAATCGCCAATGGCAATTTTTGATAGTCTCTAAGGAGACTCATTATCTGTCTAAAAGTAACATAAGTTGATTGATGAATAGATGGGACATTGCAAGGCATTCTTGGATATGTCTAAAGACAGCGATCATTAAAGTAAAGTTTCATTTAATTCCTACTCATTGAAAGCTATCGCCAATACCCCGCCCTTGTGACTCGGAAGTGATGAGTGACTGTGATTCTAAGAAGGGTCATGAAGTGTTGGTAAATGAAGAGTCTGTTTGAGACACTACACGCAGCTTGAGTTTTAAGAAAACCTTCAAAGATGCTATTTTAGATGAGATGGTTTGTTTCCATACAGATTTTTTTTCTGTTTTCATGTCATGTCTTCGTGTATTTCGGTTATTCACTTCTTAAATTTGGAATTCAAAATTTTCAAAATAGATCTGACGTTCATAATTGTTTTCATCTGTTGCCATGACATTTTCTCGATTATTAAAATGCAGCTGTTGTTTGGAAGTTACTCGACTGTAAAAATGCAGCTGTTGTTTGGAAGTTACTGCGTAATGTTTCTAGTTTGTCTTAGTTGTACATATCCAAGTTTTCTATTTGATATTCTTCACGTGTTGCGTTCTGAAGAGATTTAAACATTATATACATGCCATTCATTATTTTGCTGGCTGCATATGTATTTTGTTTAAATATACAATAAACATTTCTGTCACTTTATCTCATAAGTTTCACACACACATACACACACACACACACAAACACACACACACACACACACACACACACACACACACAGGACATAGGCGGCGGTCTGAGTTCTCTAATCTCGAAAGCTGTTTAAGTCAATTCATTGGACGTTTAGAAAGTTCTTGAAGACGTTTCGTCTCTCATCCAAGAGACTTCTTCAGTTCTGAAGGTGGCTGGTCATGTCCCAACTTATTAACCCTGTGGGTGTGGTCATTGCTATTCACATTCCAACGACCATCGTTGAAACCCGTCTGCCTCTTCAACGATTGTTGATGGGGGTGTCAAAGGGGGGTTGTTCAAATGCGAGTTTCTCCTTTGTGTGCTAATGAGGGTCATTAGCATGGACATATCTTCCCTGTCCAAGATCTGAACATCGGTATCCTGAAATGAGTGTCCCTCTTCCTTGAGGTGAAGGAAGACTGCTGAGTCCTGTCCTGATGAGTTGGCTCTTCTGTGTTGAGCCATGCGCCTGTGTAGTGGTTATTTGGTTTCCCCTATGTAGACATTGGAGCATTCCTCGTTGCATTTATCTTGGATGGACCAGTTTTTGTCAGAGGGTGTTTCCCGGTTTAAACTACACAGGAACCTTGTATTTGTTAAAGATCCTCCTTAGCTTTTCAGACACTTTAAGGAGACTTATTATCTGTGTAATATTAAAATTGAAGAGCATTAACTTTTGAATTGATATTGCCTACTGAGCTTATTAAGACTATAATATGTTTTATCTGTAGATTCAATCAAAAACAGCAACCGTTGGATGAGCATGAGGCTCACTTAACACCATGAAGACTTGGAATTGTCAGATATAGAAAATTAATAATTTGTAAAATGAGTATAAGAATAACTAGCTGCTCTCCTCAACTTCCTCTCATGTCCTTGTCATTCATCGAGGTCATGGTTATTAAGGCATTAAGTCCAATCAACTGGTTGTGGGAAGTTCATTGAAGACATTTCATTCAAGAGGCTTCTTCTGTTGTCTTGACAACTTGAAAAATATTCAGCAATTGTAATTTTAATAGTCTCTATGGAGACTAGATGTTTTAGGTTATTGCTTCAAAAATCACATTCAGAGATTAGGTCAACTGTAATGATTGTAGTATAGTATTAAAATGTGTCACCTCTTGAATGTTTTTCTTATGTCTTTAGCATCAGTGCCGCTGTTGCCTTCTGTGTGAGTGAAGAATGGATATATTGCACTTAGGAGTGTGTGTGTCCTTGGTTGTCTGTCTTTGTGTGTGGCTCCGCGGTGCACTGCGTAGTGCCCGGAGTGTCCCCCGCCTCACGCCCTATGCCAGCTGGGATAGGCTCCAGCTTCCCGTGACCCACTGCGGTGGATGCAGCGGCAGAAAATGGATGGATGGCTGTATAGAGAAACATGTTTCTGTTACATGAAGGTGTTTTTAGTCATGTCTTGCACTGGATGTAAAAACGAACCTCCTGTTCACGGTGCAGCAGAGGGCGCTCTGAACCAGGACATGTGGTAGTGAACAAACGGAGAGGAACCTACATGAAGTAGAGGAAGTGTTGATGTTAAATATACTTTAATTTAAGTTTAAATAAATTAAAACTTAACAACAGAGATTTTTGTTATTCTGGTAAAAAAAAAATTAGTTATGTCTTCTCATTTTGCCTGGGGTTACGACTGCAATCACTCCTCTAGGTTTGGTTTAATAATGTGATTACTGTAATCCAGTTGCTCGTAACTTATCTTTCTTCTGAACCCAGTAATCGGATTTTAAGAAACTGATGGTGCTTTCAGCCAAATGGAGTTTGGTCGTCTCCTTCAGAGATGGAGCAGAGGCTTTTAAGATATTCATCTCTACATACATTACTGGATTTAATCATAGTGTAGTTTGACCCCTTTGCTTTTGCAACCCAACTCATGGTAAATAACGTGAGATGATAGCTTTTCATCTTTAGCGCCATGTTTTCTATCTCTCACTCTGACATTTTAGATTCTCCTGACTGCTGGAGTGGAACACTGACATACGGCTTTAGTCTATCGAAGTGACAACCAGAGATTTACCAAACATAAACAAATAAATCGCACAGCATCACAGGACTAGTTCCTAGGTAACCATGTGACAGGACCGACAATTGCTATGGAAACCAGCTTATCCTCTCTGTGTCTCTCAGGTCTTTGAGGAAATGTGTGAGAATATTCCCTTTTCTGTGAATCGATTTTTCTCTTCAGGTTTGACAGTTGTGGAGGAAGACATTGTCACGTCACACGAAGTATTTTCCCTGCTTGCGCTGTACAAACTGTAGAATAAATTCAGGCAGCCTGCTTTACAGGAATCATGGTTGATCATAAAATGCGGCTGGCAGTCCTCACAGAGCTTCCTGAAAGGCAATGAATAAATTGCAAATCATTCAGCACTAGATGAAATATGACATCCCACCTGATTGACTTTTTTTGGAATTGGTGTCTAGAACAGCCTTTAAAATGAGGTCAGAGCACATTTAGCTTTTTGTGACATCACCCTTTCTTTCTATTTATTGTTTAGGAACTTTTTACTGACTAAAGAACTTCAACAATCTCCTGTATGCATTTTGTGCTTCGTAACAGGTTCAGCAGCTAAATGAAAATACCAACATTTACAAGCATTGACTCATAAGTCCAGTCCAGTTCTGTCTAGTACGGCTTAGTCCAGACCAATTTTATCCAGTCCAGTATCTCGGAAATTGGACGCCACTCATGACCTCATCAGTAGGTAAGTTATGCTCTGGTTCAGATAATTATCAGACAGTAATGCATCACTCAGCATTCTAATTCCCACAGGAGTTTTTGATGTGGATTTCTTTAGTACTAGAATTCAGATTAGATTCCTGGTTTGCTCAGGCATCTCATGAAAACATAAAAGTATTCTACTTCAATACAAACCAAAAACTCTTGACAAATATATCCTTATTTACAGGATGGAGCAAAAGAAGAGGAGAAAATAACCTGCATGTAAAAATACATGACTATTGCTCAGAACTGCTTCAGAATATTATCAATTATACATCCAAATTAATATGATAGTCCTTAGAATTTTTTAAAACATTTTTTTTGAAGATAAATTACCTTTGGGTTCTTCTTTTTCCAGAATTGGAGCCATCTTTCATTTACATTGCTTCTGTTCGCAAAGCATTCTGGGATTTCCCCCCCACCATATTTCACTAGATAACCACTACCCCTCCAACCAATAATGGGACACATCATGTCAATATGAGCTCTAGAGATTTCCGAGCAGAGAATTGATGCTGCAGAGTTTTATTGAATGCTGTTAACTCGCAGGAAGACATGTGACACCCACCCTGGACTTGCTCTCAACTAATCAATATTCATGAGAAAGTCTTACATTACAGTGAAGTCATGTTTCACAAGCAGTGGTTGACATGTTTTACATCAGACTGGACTTCCTGAAAGGTGGAGGAACAAATCAGATTCCAGTCCTGATTGGGGGAACCTGGCGTCATGAGTGAAATCAAATGAAATCCAACAAATGGGGTGTAAGTCCGACCTTAAGCACACAAAATAATCGATCAAACAATATTCTGTATCTAATAGCTTGCTTTTATATGTAGTTTTTATTCAGGGTTGGTCAAAAAGGACTTTGTTTCTTATACAATATTTACATTGTAAGACCGACTTTTATTATAAACATTACTTTTGTACATAAGAATAATTAACAGCTCTGGTTTTACAGATTTGTTTCTTCTGACTCCCATAAAACATAAACTATAATTATCCTGAACGATATTACAACTGAAGGCGTTTTTCAGGATCAGAGTAAACAAGAACTCCTTTTAATAATTTTCTTTAGATCTTTTGTTCAGGAAGCTCATTTGCAATCTGCTTTGCAGCAACTTTTTTATTTAGTTTCTGTTCCAGTTTCAACTAAATGAAAAAGCCGGCCGCTCTTCAAAGACAGAGACATCACAGTCGTTTCTATTACAAAAAGCAGGTGCAAATCAAAAAGATGCTTTGATATGCAGCCAATTATGGACATCCCTGTTGCATCACCGTCAAGCGACGACTCTTCCTCTTTCCTCGTCAGACGACTCTGTCCGTTATCCTCAGTTTAGACATTCAGACATCACACCAGTGACATGAACCTCAATAGTGATCAAGTTATTCAGCACACCCAATTAAACTCCTTCCAATCCTCTAATGCTGTCTCCTGAGTAATCACTGCCTGGTGTTGGAGGGGTTGCCCCCAATTATCCGTCTCCGTGGACACCCTGATGCTAGGCTGAATTGTGATGGAGCTTCATTGTTGTCGTCTTTGAAATGCCTTCAAGCGAAGGCAGTCAGCTGTCTGCTCTCGCCGCTCCACTGTCTGTCCCAGTTTGGAATATAAGAGCCATAAACTCTAACAATTATTGTTTTGCTTGACATGCATGTGTTTTATATTCCTACTTAGCATTATGAGTTCACCGTGTGTGAGTTTCTGTGTTAAAGACCTCATCTTATGTGAAATGAATATCAGAAGCTTGCACGCATGATCATAATAACCCCTCTTCTTCCAACAAAACACACCCCAATTCTTGTTTTATATCAGAGCAAACACAACCCAGTGATTTTATCAACGATTGCCGGTCAAACATCAGATGGTGGGAAATGTGGAAATGTTGATGAATGGTTGTGTTTCACCACCTGTTTTTATAGAGGAATGTAAGACATTTGAAACATTATGAAAAATCAGATCATCTATCTGTAGAGATTTATGCACAAACACAAACAGTAAGCTTATTTTTTCTGTGAACAGTGAAGCCAATAGTTTGAACTGTCACAGTAGGAACACAAGCAGTTATAAACAGTAAAAAGGGCTCAGTTCCGTTCATTGTTCCGCTAATTGTGACCTCCTGTCAGTGCAATGCAGCTGTCAGTGACACACCTCTGAGTTTTCTGCTGCAGCTGTTCAGACTTGGGGTCAAGCAAGCCGCTGTGCACTCAGGATTACTTCATCATGTCCATTTCAGATGCTCGTCAAACCCATTGAGTTGTTCATTCTTTATTGTGGGCTAATCCCACTAATTAGCTCAGCAGCGAACAATGGATGTTCACTCTGCTTAATTACGATGCAACTGGGATGTCCTTAGCAGAAGTCTTTTATTTCGTTGGTAAAAGGCTTCTGCTGTGTGTTCAAGATGAAAAAACATCAATGAGTTTTCTACATATATTTTCTGAAATTGATTGTGTGGAAAAAATGAGCTGTTCAAAACTCATTATGTTTCTGCTGTTACAAAATATGTCGGTTGAGAGTTAATAAATATGTAGAAGATTATTAAAGAAAGGATGAAACTGAGCCAGCAGTAGTTCAGTCCACAAGGACTTGGCTTGGGAACTGGAGGGTGGCTGGTACCAAAGTGTGGCAAGGTGTCAGTTCATTAACTGAGCACTGCCAAGGTGCCCTTGTGCAAGACACCAAACCCCACAAGCTTGTTGCCCTGAGGGAACTGCCTTACATGTTCACAGTGCATTGGTTCTGGTAGCCCCACTAGCTCTTTTAGTCCTGGTGGCCCCAGTAGCCTGTGGCTCTCCGTAATAACTTTCTAAAAGGTCCAACTTGCCCTGTTTCCTGCTGATCCAAGTTCTTTTAAGGATTTTAGGATTTTGTTGACATGATCATGAAGTCTCAGGCCAGAATGATAGTTTTAACTAGGGCCTCTTCATCATCACTTAAGTCATAAGTAAATTTCACAACAATTCTTAATGTGACCAAACATTTACCCCTTTACACATTCATCCACCCCCACCAGTGGTGCAATTCTTTGTAATCCTTAATTATAATAAAGTCTACTGAGACTTCATGGAGTTGCATGTGATGAATGGTCGGACATACACAATTACTGGCCTCTATCACAGCATCTCAGGCTCAGCAGAATCATTTTACACAACCACCTCATAAGGAGATCAGTTAAAATCCCCAATGTATGGACAGAACAAAGCATTTATTCCCTGGGACCCACCGCCTCCGTGCTGTGACCTTCCTAAATGCATCTGACTTGAGGAAGATGAACTGGTGCTGAGGGCGGCGAGTTATCCCAGCCAGCCGTATAATCCCTCAGAAAATGTCTCTTTCAAAATCCTATTATAACAGCATAACAGGTCCAGGCATGGTCAAAGCAATTGGTCAGAGAAAATGTAGAACATTGTCCCGTTAAATGGACACATTAATTCATAAAGAGTGAGATTGTGTCACGCTAATTTAAATGTTTTATTGTTTAGTGAGTTTTTGTGAGAGACTATTTGGTGCCCATTAAAAGGCCGGCACCTCCACAAGGATGGTTATTGTGTATCCTTACTGCTATAATTCATTTTCAAATTGTGAAGTACAAAAATGGTCTACACGAGTGCAGCCAAGGTGAAAAGTCACAAAGCAAGTGAGTGTAAAGCAGGGTTGGAGAGAATTTCAGCTGCATTTGGCAGAAGTTTACCGTAATCTAAATCCCAGCAAGAATGTCTGCAGTCACATTGGCTGCCTTCAGGATTTCGTTAAAGCAGATCTACTCCAAAGTATTTTTGTTTCCCTTTTTGACTCATATTCCATGAAGTTTCACCAAAATCTGTGGAGTAGTTTGTTTGATAATTGATATTTTGATTGAAATTCCAGGCCTTGAGAAGAAGAGGTAAAAGAAAATCACAATCTGTCACCTAATCCAGACCTGGATTTGGACCGAATCATGATCGGATGGAAACAACATGTTTTTATTCTATCTATAGATAACCCACCTAATGGGTTTTGAGTAGGCCATGCAGTAAAGAATTAAACTGCAGAGTTGATCCAGCTTTAACAGTTTTTATCTGACTGTTTTTACAACTGATTAAACACCAGTGAAAAACATCTCCTCTTCAGCAGTGAATATGATCCAAAAATCACTTTCTAACCAAGCGTGGTAGGGAGGATCCCAGCATATCCTGGAGTGGATCTGGAATAATTCAATTAAATTCAAAAAACTTTATTTGTCCCCAAGGATAATAGTGGATTTAGGAATTTTCGGTCACTCAAAATGTATTTATGTGGCCGATTACAACAGCTCAAGAAGTGATCAGAGATTTTCAATAGAAACAGGAGAACAACTTACAAACAGTAAAATGAAATTGAGCCAGGTATAGAGACATAAAAATACACATCCACATTTATACATTCAAATAGAATGAAATGTCACAAAAATGCTAAATATAAAAAGAAAAGTTTTAAGTTTTGGTTGAAAACGACCCAGGTCAGTGATGATTATGATAATGAGAGGGGAGGTGTTTTCAGGGTTACGCTCTATTACCTCACCGGTGTTGATCCAGTTTGGTCCAGTAATGACAGTCACAGACAAACATGGTGGAAAAGGTTAATTAAGAGCATTAAACACATTTAAAGTTTAAATTATTATGAAACAGTTAAGAACAGGCAAAAAAATGCACCAGAAAAAAGCTAACATCACTAGTGTATCGGTTTTAAACAACGTAAGTAATTTCCCCCAGAAGTTTTATATGTACTGTAATGTGTGTTTTTTTTATTTTTTATTGAAGTAGTTTAAGTCAATATTTATTCAGTTTTTAATTAAAATAATGTGTTGTACCTTGACAGCGGTAGGGGCCCTTCCTGTTCTGTTATCGTATGTCACAAATATCATCAGTATTATTTTTTACACACTATTGTGAACCTCTTCATACTTTAATGAACTAACTGAATACATTTGTCTGGAAGCTTTTCTGAGGTTCAGCGTCTTCCAGCGGGAACTAACTAGTTTTGAAAATAGTGTGCTGATAATTCCACTTTTATTGAATAAAAAGGTTTTTTGTCCGATATGGCAGAGAAGCAGAGGAATCCTAGCAGGTTGTGATATTAAGAAAAGGATGTAGGAAAATCCGTTTGTCTGGAACCCTTGTCAGGTATGAATGATGCTTTTGGTTCTGGTGTTTGGACCTGGATGGTATTCAGTCAGTGCTGCCAAAAGGCACTAGAGTAACTGACTGATGGCTAAATGGGAAGTGAGACATGAAATGCTGTCCTCAGGGCTCAGCTGGGAAATTTTAACAACATACAGATTCTGACAGGATGTCAGGTGTGAGTTTATTAAGGTAGTACTTCATGTCATGCCCTCGTGCTGAGCGTCATCTGTTCTCATGTCACGGCTTATTAAAGCCAGCTAAAAATGGATTCTCTTCTAATTTAACACCAGACGGTTTTCAGGAGTTTTGAAGTAATCCCATTTTGATGTTATTCTTCTGCCAAATCCTGAAAATGTCAGGAATGAAAGAGGACTGAAGCTAGTTTTAACTTTAATACAGTTTAACTGACCTTAGCTGAGTATAAACAACATATCTAAACTTAGTGGTCTGTTTTAAGAGGTTTGACTGGTGGTGTTAATGGTGTTGGTTTTTAGCCAGCTTCCTCTAGAATGACAGGAATGCCTGAGAGCACCATCTGTGACGCCTCGCTGTAATTTACTTACTATCCTATTGGATAGGGAGGAACTGTTCCACAGGCAATGAGACCTCAATAAGTCCTTATCCAAAACCAGAATGCCCGGTCATAATCATGAAAAATGGCAGAATCAACAAGTTTGTTTAGAACCACAATATTTTCTTGTGTTCATGGGACGTCTGAGCGAACCAGGAATCTAATCCGATTTTCAACAGAAAAGATTTCCACAAGCGAACTGTTGTGGGAGTGAGAGACCTGACCGATGCATTAATTGTTTGTGATAAATATCATAACCATAACAGATAAAGATTTCAACAACTACCCCTCATAACCCTGCTGGCGGGGTAGGTCAAAATAGTGAGGCACTGGAAAATGAAGGGATTGGACTGATACCTGTATGTCATTCCCAAAGAGAACTTTTCCTCCCTCTATGCCGCTGAGATGATTTCACTTGGTGGTTAACACTCTGAAGTGCAGTCCAAAGATCCGTTTGATTTTTTCCCACCGGAAATAGATTCAAACACCACAGTCAAGAGGTCTGTACCAGTTGTGCATGCTGTCGATCTTCAGAGCGACACCGCACAATATTTGAAATGTTCAAGTATCACAATCTAAGGATGATGAAGAATTTGTAAAAAAAATTTTTTACGTCCGTCAATGAGAGTCAGTGGGGGATATGTGCTCCCCAGTGTGTCAGTTTTTGTCTGCAAAAACTTGTCCATGGATTTTGATGATTGTTGTTCCAAACAAAGATTTAGCAAATTTAAAATATGTTGTTAAAACATTTCTAAAGGGACCATCTAACAAATAATAATGATGATGATAATGATAATAGCAATAGTAATAATAATAACAATAATAATAATAATAATAATGTAAATATAGTACAATCAAAATCAAACACTCAAATATCCTCCACTATGTGTGGTAGATCCAGATCCAACTGGAGCTGTGAAAGAAATGTAGTGAAGGAGAAAGTAATTGATTTGTCTCTGAGGTGTAATGTACCAGAAATAAGAAGGAATGGAAATACTGTAGTTGTACTGATGTACAGTCCTTGAGTAAAGTGTTTTGTTCCATCCTTTATCGGTAGCTGTCCTGCTTGTTACGGGGTGGTTGAGGTATTTGTATTCTTACTTTATCCTGTGTTCATGTTGACACCTCTGTGTGGTTTATAAATGAGATTAGGATGACAAGCATTCTTTACACAGCATTTTTCCACTTCATTTAATTTGTGTTAATCTTGCCACTTAATCCACTTTAACATTTATATGTATGAATAATTCATTCCGAAGCAGAGTGTTTGGTTCAAACCTTCTCCACCGAAGCTGAGATGGTTGTCGACGGAAACATGATTACAGCCATCAGAAGGCCATCAGTTTAAATCTAATTCAGACAAAACAATTGTACATCTGTCCCCACTGGGTATGAAAAGAGTCTCCTCCAGGTAATCATATGTTTGTTTTGAGATCACCTGGTCACATGGTAGGGAGGCTTTTTACTGAGGCTGAGAGTGGAAACCTGAATGAGCTTGAGAGGTAGAGGTCAGATGGAGGTCTGGCGGAGGTTAAATGGGGGTCTGAAGGAGGTCAGGTGGAGGTTAGATAGAGGTCTGAAGGAGGTCAGATGGAGGTCTCTTGGAGGTGTGTCCTGTGGCTCAGGTCAGACTGGAGTGTAGTGTCTCTGGAGTGTCTCTTTATGAGCAGTGGACATTTAACCATTGTTGGTGACACAGATGGATAAGGTGTATTCATCTATAATGAATGAATCTGTCTTAGTTTTATAAAACATTAAACTAAATGTGTGTCTCAGCATTTAGAGGAGTTTATTTTATGACATTTTATATAAATGATTCATGACTAAATTTATAATAAGGCTGAGCCCAGTTTTAAAAAAGTAGAAGAAGAAAAAGCTGAATGTTATGGTGCCAGACCCAATAGGTTTGAAAAGCAGCAGCAGATGAAATTCAACCTCACGCGTGTGCAACAGAGTAAACCTGGCAGCTTACTCCGCCTTATGGATGGATCCTTCGACCTGTTCCTGTGAGACTGGTTATTATTTCCCAAACAGCGGGCCGATCGGGATCCACAGTACATTCAGTCCTGACAGGTCAGAAGTGCCCACGCTCGGGTTTGAGAGTGATGGAGCGTCAGCGCATGGTCAACATCCATGACAAATCTCCTGTCAGGCAGCTTTTCCTTCCACCGAGTAAACATGGAGGCCAAAGACTCCAGCGTCTAAAACAAACAGCCGAACAGGAGCCGAAAACACAGAAGAGAAATTTATTAGGAACAAAATCCTCCATACAAATGGCAATTATTCCAGCCTCCTGAAGACACTCTTTGATGCCGAGCTGAGCTGAGCAGCAAACCCATGTGAAAGCTTATGTAACAAGTGCTAGTGATGAGTAAAGCCTGTGGATGAAAGGCGACCCGTGCAGTTGGTAATAGTACGAGATGTGACAACACCATCTGGATGTAAGCCTGTTAATACTGTATATCACTGATGATGTATTCTCTTAAAGGGGTTCCTTGTATTTTTAATATACATTAAATTAACACATAGCATGAATCGTTTAATCACCTGCACTAAGGAATACTTTAAAGCAGTTTGTTTTTAGGTCATTTATTGTTTTAGATAATTTATTTCATTTAAAATTTATTTCATTTAAAATTTTCATTACTTACGTGAATGTCTCCCAGTTTCTAGAAATAATCCATAAATCAGTGAAAGAACATTTTGTTGTATAGCATAATGAGATCCCAATTTGATTCCAGGTCTGCTTGATGAAAACATGTACAGTATGTTTTATCCACTGTTATGATGTAATAAACCGAAACACACATCTACCAGCTGAGATGGTGGGTCTTAGAGTCTGCTCCTACGGTTCTAGAAATGTATTTAGATTACTTTCATTTATTTTACAAAGTTTGGTGGGGATCCAGGTTTGCTGGATGTAAAATATGTAGGACTTTTTCTATTGAATGCCATTCAAATCTTTAGAATAAATTTCATAAAACATATTGAATCAATTCAGTAACTGTTTTCTATTTAAGTTGTTAAAGATGTCCAGAGATATTTAATCGCTCCTCTTGTAGTGGAATAACTTCTGTTGTGTACCAGTAGCATTGCCACAGAGCTGGTTGTTGAGTTTAAAGAAGAATTAAATAGTTGTCATTATACACTGAAGCATCATCTCAGGGTGATTGAGTTGGAGCCGTGCTGCATCTTTAAGCTGAAGTTGGAGAAACAAGAGGAGCTGAATTTTGAAGTTTGCATGATGAGGTTTAGAAAACACATTGGTCACCCGCTCATCTGCTTAGCCTACACGATGAGGCAAAACCCCTCTGCTGAGACACCTGGAAATCCTTTCAGTAGTGTTTGTATAATTCAGGTTAAATTCTAAAAGCATCTTGTTTTTCTATCAGTATCTGTGCCAACAGACTATGGTTTCTGTCTTAATCCATTCCCTGTCCATCTAATGTTTTCAGTGGGAATCTGGCTGGTAGGTTTTTCACATGTGGGTGATCAGTCTCTGGTGGTGGTCTCCAGCTGTGCTGTGAAGTTAGTTTTAGGTTGGACATCACACACAACTGACTAACTTCACAGCAGCTATCATGTCATTGCTTACTGTATCCAGCTGTAAGATCACATGATCAGAATTAACATAATCAACATGCATGACTAGCATGTTAGTGTTGTCTCTAATAGCTTTAGCATATATCTGCTATTGATGCTATTAGATATTAAGTATTACAAAATGCACTTAAAGTACATCAGCATCCCCAGATTTAATGTAAAATTCAAATATATGCTGGAAAAACAATAAAGCTTTCTGTCTGAATGGCATTTCTTCTGGCCTGCTGTGCTCACTGTGTCTCTGTTTTCAGAAGCTTAACAGGAAGTCAGTCAATATCCCATAGAGCGCCGCGTGAGACCGAGAAAAAGCAATTTAAGCAGCCGGAGATGAATTGTTTTGTGTCTCACTGATATCAGTGAGGTAATTCTCGAAAAGTCGATATGCTGGTAAATGTGAGAGCAGCGAAAGGCTGGCAAAACTGCAGATCTTTAATATCTGATCCGGAGAATGGGAACAGGAGATTGGCTGTCAATGGAGACGTCAGCTCCTATTTGAAAGCTTCCTCCAAACAGCAACCAGACACCTGATCACAGATAGATGGGGAGGAAATGAGGAGTATAGGCCCATGCTGCGCAGCCCAGCTAATGTCACCGGGGACGATTAACGGCCTCCCCCAGAGACAAGCCGCTGAAGTGTTAAATTTAGAGACATCAGCACCCTGTAGGGACGCCCAGATGATCACTGGAACGTGTGATCACCTCAGCTCTCCAGGAACCATACGGGCAATTTTCCTCTGCTTTGTTGGAACTTTTGAGGGGAAACTTTTGTTTCTTTTCCAGTATTTTCACTCAAGCTGCATCTCATGTTGAAGGGCAGGCAGAAGATCTGATCTGCGTATAGTATTTTAGTTTGTAAAGGGAATTCTGCTTAATGTTGATGACTGATCTAATGAAGCTTTCTTAAGTCACTGCTTGATTACTATAAAAAAAAATACACACACACACATATGTGAGTATGTATACGGAGTGGGAAAGTTAAAAAAAAAAGTCTATTTTAAAACCAGTAAACTCCTCAGACTCAGAGAATATCCATGAACTAACTCCTCCATGTGATAAACAAATCCTCGACATTTTTCTCTTTTTCTGAAAACCCCTCAATTGTTTTGGCCGCCGTCCTCGCCGTCATCTGATGTCATCCGAGCCACCAGCTCCTCCACTCCGACCGAGGCCGACTCCCTGGTCTCCTGGTCTGAAATACGTAGCTTAGGCTGCCTGAAAAGGATGGATGAATAATGTAGGAGCCCCGTCCAGAGGTGTTTCATCTCCCCAGCCCCAGTGTGTGTGGAGCGTTCTTCTTTTTCCCTTTGACTCCCACATCTAGAGGCGGTGTTCCATTCAGCTCAGCAGAACAGAGCAGAAACGCTTGTTATGACATCAGATTAAGACTTTTTCCTATAACAGTTGAATAACTTTAATTGCACGGAACTGTGTGCGTTTGTGCTCGTGACAGTCCCTATGGGGTTACTTTATAAATCCAACAAACAATGAGCCCAGTTTGAATTAAAATACGGTTGTTGTGGACGAGGAAAATGTGCCAATAGCAGTTGCTAAGAAACTGGTGAGGCGCTGCTGTTGGACGGTGATAATTATACGACTGGAATGTGATCACTGGTGAATAATTTATCCAGTATAAGATGGAGAGACAGGGGCATGGTGAAAGCTACATCCCTCAAAATTATGAGAACCTGCAGGTGATGGTGACCCTGGGATGACTTCAGGCTCACCCGAATGAAAGACAAGTGTAAGATGGAGATCTTCAGATGGAGGAAAATACAGTGTAAATGTCAGCATTCAGAAGAACTGGCAGCAGGGAATACAGTATAACAGATGTTGCAGCAACAACTGGCTGCTTCATTTTGTTCGCAAACCAAATCCCCCTAGGTAAACATTCAGTCACTTCCACTCAGGTTCGTACATTCTGGCCTTTTTGCTTGACCATGACTTTTTTGTTGATGCCAACAACAGATGGATGGTGGAACTGTGATTCTGGTCCTGCAGAACCACTGCCTCCTACCCAAGGGGGCACTGTCAGAGTTTGAATCCAGGGTGGGAGGGGTCAGCGTCAACCTTTCCTGTCTGCTTCAGGGTCCAGGAGGGGTACAGGTCCTGGAGGGATGGCAGATTGCAGCCAATCACCTTCTCAGCAGAGCGGATGATGCTCCACAGTCAGTCTGTGTCTTTGGCAACAGCAGCAGCACACCAGCTGGTGATTGAGGAGGAGGGAATGGACTCAGTCATAATCTTTGGCAGGTTCTACTTCGCTTTTGGGGAACTGGTGTTTGGTTCCCACTGGGATAAGATGGTTCCCAGGTAGAAGGAGGTGATAGGCAGATGGGGTTGGGTTATTTCTGAAGACAACCACCTCTGCTGTCTTCACTATTGAGGACTTAGTTGTTCTGAATGACCAGCCAACGTGAGGCGGACTCATTCTCGAATGGGACGTCATCCATGAACTACAGGTATGTGGCAGACCTTTTGTACCCGTCATCATGAAATGTAACACAACTCAGAAACTGTTCCAAGGCTTTTTTTTTTGCTAAACTCACACATCAACTGCACGCCGGAGCAGAATGTTTTGATGTTTTGGATATTTTACAATTTTCACTTTCACATTTTTGTGCAGACAACCTGTTATTCCTGCCATTAGGGTGAGGTTTCTTATGAACTGTTCTTCTGTTGTTTAAACCAGGCATGATGTCAAATCCATCCTCTGCTGATGTTCAGTCATTTCTAACTTTTGCTTTTTCGTTCTTCTCCTCAAAAGAACACAAGGTTCATTTCCAGGTCATACACACCTTATTTAGCTATGTATTTGTCCTTTATTGAGGTTTGTACATTTGTGTTTTCATCGTTAACAATCAGTCACACACAACTTTTGGAGCTGTGGCACAAAACATTGTGTTCATGACTCACAGTTTGAAGGCGATTGAGAAACTGTCCAGGGCGTCCATTTGTCTTGATCAGCCAGCAGCAGGTTTGCTGTGCAGATTTGCACAGCAAACATGCACACAGGAGAGGAATGCTGCACACATTGTACAAAGAGCAATAGGAAACGAAGAGTTAATTGAGGCCAAACAATTATTTTTGGCCCTGCGGCCCCCTCACAGGTTAATCATTCCGTGCAGCCAATCCCTGCATGCCTAGTTTTTTAATGGTAAGAGTGTAGACATGGCTGCACATTCTATCTACTCACTGTCATCCTGTGTGGTTGGTTAGCATATTGTTTTTCTAGAGGCTGTTTTTGAGAAAGACATGAAATCAAAAGCAACATCCACCCAAAGCATTTTATTAAACCACTGCCTAGACATTATTCTTTTTTTAAAATCTGTGCTGCATTTAATTTTTAAACCATAGTGTTTTCAGGCTCAGCTTGGTACTGCAGTTACCAACTACTTGGAATCTCACCCAGAAACACCTGAACTGTGTTTGAACCCAGAAACCTTGCAAAGCCATTGGATGTCAAGCACCCCTGTTGTGTGTCAGAGCTGAGAACCTGCCATCAGAGCAGACAGGCTGCAGGCTGCAGAGAGTTCACCCATGTGACAAGCTGATGCCCACTGGCCTCTCTCCTCCACTGTCAGTCATCTTAGTTCTACTCATCTATTCTGAAATATGCCTCGAACCTCAGACCAATCAGAGCAGGGAAAATAGGATTTCACTTTCAAAGTGATGGCTTCGAAGGACGATCGTTTCACATGCATGAAAAACAAACCGGCGGTAGTCTGAGAAAAGGCGCGCAGCGTTTTCAGCATCAGGTTCTCATCAGAGGCTCATTTATCCTGCCTGGGTATTGATTTTAAAATGAGAACACCTGTGGCTGTGTCTTTATTCTGTTGGCTAAGAAAAAAAACTCCCTTTTTTCATTGGTTTTATTGTTCACTTGTGATGACCCCGCTGATTTCACCTCCTGGAGGATTTTCAAATGACGACATCTGACATTAAGCTGCATACTTTTCCTCCCTCAGACTTTTATTTTCGTAAAGGTCATGCATAACATTGGGATGAGTTTTGCAGACCTGTTGCAAGAAAAATATCCAACAAAGATTTTATTTACTCAAACATGAATTTGTCATCTGTTGCCTGTCAGAGTTAGGTGTCTTTTTATACATTTGAAAGTTTATCTCTAACATTCCATAGTGGATCAGAAAACATCTTGTAATTTTAATATGAGAATTTCATCATTCCAAGATCTTTTCAATAATGAAAGAAATCCTATATTTATAAGAAAAGATTTCATAATTATATGAAAATATCTAGCAATTTTGAGTTTAAATTTAGGTCTATTAGTTTAGATTTTGTAATTCTGAGAAAAGATCAAGATAATAGGCCTTTTCTCACAATTTATATTTCTCAATTGCTTTTTTCTCATACTTATGAGATTTTTTTTTTATTAAATATTTTGTCATGATCCCTTTCCTCGTATCTGTGCATGTTCTCAAGACAAGGTCCTGATCTCAGTTATGAAATATAGGGTCCAATTTTTTTGTCCTTGGTGAATGTAATGTCCTTAGGATTCATTCAAAGAGCAACATAAAACCTTGATATAATGACTGTTAAATTACACATTTGAGTACATATGTAAGAAAAATGAGTCATCAGAAACGGCTCAAACAAATGTAAAACTGAATATATGATTACGTCTGCATTATTTTAACAACAGAATTGTACGGGTAGAAGATAAATATTGTATAAAAACAGATTTTGGTTCATAAATGCCACCGGATTTTCTTCATACAGCATAGTGTGTATATTGAATGTACCGTACATCTGTCCACACGTATGTAAAGTCTTTATTCAGTCAGATGACAAAGGCGGTCTTTCAGAACACATTAAATCAACTGTTTTCTCAGTGAGTGACGTTCTCATCAATGATGGATGAGGATCAAAATGTCGTCCTTGAAATGCACACACACACACATCCATGTCGAATGCCTGTAGCCCCATCCAGGGGCTACAGGTCAGCCTCCGTCCATTTCTGCTCGCTGGAAGACAGGTCCATGATTACCGCAGACAGTAGTCAGCTGAGTGCAGCTCGTCGTAACTGGTTTAACCAACTTCACTTCACACCCACATTCAGTTCAGAAGAATAAAATGCACATCTCTGTTTTTTGCTGTGTTTTATCTGCTCTGCTCCAGTAAACCAACTTTGTTTTAACTTTGCAGACGATGCTATTCTGACAAAAAAGTACCCAGATGAAAACTAAAACATGGAGGCTATAAATCTATCATCTAGAGATGAAATTGGAGCTACCGTCTAAACCTGTCAGCATTACTCAGCTTATAAAAGTGTCTATTTTTATTTTGTAAAGCAGCTTAATAGGAACAGTCTCCTGGTGCCCAGTGGTCATAGATACTCTTAAATACTTCTCTGCCACATGCGTCTGTTACTTAGGATCATTTAGCAGCTGTAACTGAAGAGATTATTGCTTTTTAAAACTGGAGTCTATACATGTGATGAGGATTAGAATATGATCTGAAAACTTTTGCTTGTAATCTGGAGTTGTAATGTGTCTGTCGCAACAAATCAGCAAAAGTTTAACTGTGTAGTCTCACACTGGTCCCATAATTGACTAATTTTAGATTCAAATGTCAGGAATCTTCCAGTCCAAAGGTCAGTATTTACAATCAGACACAGAGGAGTGACTCTGCAGCAAACTTCTAATGGTACGTTATCTGTGACAGCAAGTGATAAGCATGTAGCAGACAGCTAGCTGTGTTAGCTCTGGGTTTGTCATTGTCCTGGCGGCTCACTCAAGATAATTAGCTGTGGGAAAGCAGGGCGTCTCATCCCTCTTCAGCCTCTTTGTTGATCAAATGAATTTGACAGAATCACTAATCCCTTCAGAGAGAGGAGCCGTGGCATCACAGCGTGGAGTGGAAGTTGACGCACCGACACAAAGCTCTATGAGATTTCTCTTTGTGAATTAGAATGGGTCTAATTCTGCTCCTTTAAATGAAGCTGCTGCTAAGTTCACCTTCCTCTTTGACTTTTGTACCATGGCTCTCATCCCTGCCAATCCCTTTACTTTTGAAAAAGACTCAATAATTTCATTAGCCAGGCTCTATAGTAACTCAAAGTACAGCGTAGTAGTAATACAGCTGATTCTCAATCTGCTACTGTTTTAAATTTAAATAAATTAGTCATTGCAGTCAGAAAATGTCCTTAAATCATTACTGTCTCAAAACAAGATTGTCTTGAAGATGATAATCAACTGTCAGAACAATTACAACGCCAGTATGAGTTTAAAAAGAAAGTCAAAATGACTTAATGTGTTAAAAGAATTACTGCTAGAGGTTGTCATTATTTTAAGAGATTAACTCGTTATCTATAGATATTAACTCTTGTTTGAATCAGAACGTTCAGCCTCTCGTCGTCCCTCAGGTGATAGATGTAGTCAGGGGCGAAGTGTTCTGACTGGTACGTTCAACTCATTCCTGTGAGTCTGATGCCTCCATTCTTCAAGGGGACGGGGAACCATGAAGGGTTTATACGCAGACAAATAAAGTGAGCTTTCACCAGTTAGCAGCTTTAGTTCCCACTTTTGTTCTTTTCTTCAACGTGTGAACATAAATCCTCTACAGCTCAACAGCCAACATCAGAAGCTCCTTTAGTCTTCGACGCCATCACCTCCCCTTTGTGCCTCCATCAGAGACTGTGGAGCTGACAACTTAAATGGGTGTCGAGGGGGACAACAGACACCATTTAGAATGGCAGCTTCACTTCTGCACCCGTAGAGACATCTAGTAAATTAACTGGACATGCTGCGGACCACAGCGGGGGTGTTCTGAGAGCAAGATCAACATTTCTGTTCAGTGAAGTCGTTCTCTGGCAAACGGCGTGAAGCACAAACTGTTACCATGTTGATTATTGCTAATATTAACAGCCTGAGGTTGTTCGGGATGATTTATAGCCCCCATCAAGCTGATGGTGTGTTCCCATGTGTGTTCACATATTTAGTAGTTCGCTGTAGAAACAGGTATTGATTGACATTCACAGTAGCCAATATTGATAACTGAGTTTACATTATGATGCTATTATCTATTGAACTACCTGCAGTAAACCATACACATAAAATAATAATTATAATTGTTTGTGCTTTAAATATTTTATTTCTCTGGAAGTGGATTTATTAAACATGAATGGTAATTAAAAGGACTTTGTCTTGACATCACCTAGAAACTGTTTTCTGATGTGTTAGCAGGGGTATCCCTTGTCTGTGCTGGAAACAGAAGACGTACTGTTGGCTGTCACTTAATTCCTGACCCGTCCTATACTGTTACACAGTGAACATGCACAACATCCAGATAGCTCAGCTCTTCTATTAATCTGACCATTCCTGGATTCCTTTTAATGGCTGCTTCCGGCGTTGGCGTGCTAATGAGGCCTGTTAGCGGCTGACAGAGTTCCGTTGTTGTTTCATCCGTATCTTGTCAGGACTGGCGTTGTGTCTCTCTGGACCAGATGTACTAATTGTTTTGTCAGCAAAGTAAATTGTCTGTGCTTCTGTCGAGGGTCCTGGTGAGTCCTTCAAACAGCACCATGCTAAAAATGAATGCAGTAAAGACACACCGGTCATTATTGGGCATTATTGGACACAGTGAGTAAGAGGCTCTGACAGCTCACTGCTTTAGCAAAGAAATGTTCCTGTGGGGAGCATTCCTCACCTCTGTCTGAAAACCTGACTTCTTCATGCTAATTATAGGCTACTGACACAGACGGGAGGGCGTCTCTGCTGGAGACCTGTGTGGGAACAAATACATTAAGCAGTGATCACACTGGTGCCGGTCCCATTAGCTGTTGGTTTAGGTCCAGTGAGGATACATAAATAAATGCCCTCCAGGTTGATGTACATTAAATAATAAAAGCTGAAAAGTTGTTTCTCCTCACTAACTCTGAGGTGTTTCTGTTTGTATGTCAGTTAAATACTAAAATACTCTACTACTGGATGGATTTCCACTGAACCTAGGGAAAGGACAAGACAGGGAGGTGGGGTCTGGATCAAAAGTATCCAGGTATGAGCTCACCAAAGGAGACCAACTCTGAAGGCTCTGAAGGTGCACGTCTCATAATCGTTTGTTTTCTCATGTGTGCATTTTTAGGTACAGTCGGACTACGTGTGTATCAGCCATATTGAGTGTAAATAAAAATACATGATCGGATTTAAATATGTATTTGAGGGGTTCTCCTCTTTTATCAGTTGTTAATGTATCTAGAAACCTGCACCAATGTGTAGTGGGGATAATGGAGGTCATGACAGAATGCTGACTCTGTAGGATGAGCGATGGACAGACATGGAGGACTCTTCAGTTTGTTCGGTCTCAGTGGAGGTTTGTCATTTTCTGAGGATCGTGTTACTAAGAGGAGACGATTTGCCAGCCATAGAGCGTTTGTTAGCTCGTTTCAGCAGCTCTATCTGTGATTACAGTCTAAACACCGGCGTCAGTAACCATGAGCTCTGACACAAACAGAGTACTCAAATAGCATTCCCATCGTGCCATAGCTGGTGTAAAGGCGCCTCGGTCCAGGATCCAGCTCTCTGGGATAAACTGATATTTCAATAACATCCCAGTCCCCAGAAATGTTTGCGTTCAAAAAAAAAGAAGAGCCTGAGGAGATGACATCATTTAAAGTTTCTGCCTCTGCCCAGCTGGTGTCAAATGGTAGCAGCCTTCATTGAAGTCCTCCTCACTCTTCATGAGTACAGACACCTGAATGCTGTCTGAGTCACAGCTTCTGAAGCGAATGAATGTCGACCAGGATGACTAACGGCAAAACCACAGAGCGCAAATATTTCGACACAACCTGCTCATGTTCACGCCATTCAGCCATGTGGTGGTCAGGACGACCAGAGTCAGGTGATCCTGACCAGATTATCTCTTTATAGTCTCTCTAGTTGTTAGGTTTTACTTACCTTTTAATGTTACAATGAATTTCAGAACCTTCTTCTTCTAAAAAAAAATATTTATGCTGTATGATGCTTAATTTTTCTATATTTCTATATTTTCTATATATCTTAACCTGCTTTCAAAGCTGATAAAATCTTTAGCAATTTCTGGAGCTGCAAATTTGGCAATTTTTTTTCCTCGATCATCCATTTATGGGGTATTCCAGACGCCCCCTCACCAGAAATGCTTTCTGGCTTTTCCTGGATGATGGTGAGTCATCCCAGCAGAGGTGGGATTTGTAATCCCTCCAGTGAATCCTTGGTGTGCACAGGATGCAACCCGACCAGAACCAGAACATCAAACCTGTTCTTAACAAATGATGTAAGAAAAACCGTCTTTGTTTTTCCCTGAACCTGACCTCAGGCAGCTGTAGGTCATGTGACTATAATAACAAAGGCCAAAGGTCACACATTTTCTTAATTCATTACTAGAGATGTGTTAAATAACACTAAAGCTTTAAACGACAGAGGATTATTAGCCCAGTCACATTTTATAAAAGCTGATCGTTAAATAAATAATCGTGTCTGCAAATCATCGCTTAACTAACTTTAAATTTAATCGAAGCTGAGTGACCTCATGGATACAGCTGTCCTGCTACCGTAGCAACAGTACAACAACAAGGTGCGTCAACTTTAACCTCACCTGACGCACAAATCCCAAACGGCAGACCGGTGAGCAAACAGAAGCAAACAGCTGTGACGTCCTGGTTCCGAGAAACGCAGCGACTCTGATGGAAATCAGCCTCCATCAGCTCCAGACCTCAGAGACGAAAACCTCTCCTCCTCTTCTGCTGCTCTGACCTGCTCCTCTCTGGCTGTCGGCCATCTCTACTGTTGGAATGAGAGATTTACACACACTCTCCTGCTCTTCTCACCTGGTTGGTTGTTCTACTTCTGCAGAGCAGAAAATCAGCAGTGATCGTTTCATCAGTTCAATACATGCATTAGATCAACCCAGCAGAAACAGACCATTGAAAGCTATTGTGACACGACATTAAAGGAACAGTTTCCCCCCCTCCTCAAAACAAATGCTTTGTCATCTACTCAGCTCCATCATTACCTCCAAGGCAAAAGCATCAGTGAACATACACCCATGAGTTTAGCTTTTTGCACCAATTGACACCATGAGAACCCAGAGAACTCTGATAACGTAGAGAACTCAGAGACCCTATAGAACCTAAAGAACCCAAGGAACCCAGAGGGCCGTCATATTTTACACACGTCTCTCTGAATATTTGAAGAGTGTTAATTGAATTAAAGCAGACTGCTGGAGGGGGATATGGGGGAAGGTAATGACTGCATGTTGTGTTTAGATGGTGATTGTTTAATTATTTAAGTCTTTTTTTCAGCTCTACCAGTCGGTGCGTTACCCTCTGCTGCTGGACTCAGGTTCAGTTGACATTAAACAACTTTATGAAATTCGGCCAGTTTGACACCAAAGGTCAATCCATTCATTTCTTCAGTGCAAAGCAGGACGGGATTGCCAGATATTAACATATGAATAATGATCTGCTCTGCATATAAATAGGCCTGGGTGGTAGCTTAATTCTCTCCCCAGCTAAAGGTCAGCCTCTCTGCAACTTCTCCAGGTAACAACAGAAAGAACGCAGCACTCCCACTTTCTGTGGAACATGTTTAACGCCGGTGTTCTTGAGGATTTTTGAGGTGAATTATTTGTGCTTGCTATATAATTACTAAATAATACTGTATTATGATTCTCCAGCATAACATTTAAGCTATCCTGAGCATCATTTATTTGCATGCCTGTGGCACTTTCACTGGTCTGTGCCTCTTAATGCGGCTCCTCCATGGAAGCCGAAGCATGAAATAAATATTACATGAGTCGAAGCTAATCCTCTGCAGGCTGATTAGGTTCTAAAAAGGGAGTAATTCACTTGATAATGAATACAGCTCAGAAAAAAAATGTTCTGCAGATGTCAATGATGACACATAATCCCTCAATAATTGTCAAATTTTTTTATCCTCATGTCCCCTTCATCGCTTTTAAGTCTCATCCCCGTATGCCAGAAAAAAGTTAAAGTAATGAATATGTCATTATTATATAGTACATATCTCCTATCAGTCTGACACAATGACAAGCTTACATTGTGAAGTGACAGAATAGGACCAGTTTCAAATTAAAATTATTGTGATCATTGCTAGAATCTTGTCTGGATTCCTAGATATTTATAAATGAGAACAAAAGACTTCGGACAAAGCACTTCACATACGTAATGTAAATGTGTCTTAAACATTTATGATACATAGATCTCTGAATTGATTTGAATATTCCACTGCCTCTGTGAACCAAAGACTTTAATAAAATAAGTAAAGCATCAAAACATTTTTACACAAGTGAAGCTGCAATGTCACAGGAGAATTCTTTTTGAGTGTTTGGGTTAAAGTATGCCGACATGAAGGCTGTCAGAAGGCTGCCACTGCTCTGTGATTTACAACAGACTTGGTTTTATTATAGGTTCGAACCTGGAGATCTGTAGAAACCCCCTGACAGTTAAAGAATTTGAGGAAGAGGAGGGACTCTCAGAGGGGAGGCTTCAGTCTTCCTTCATTGTCTGCTGACATTATACAACAGCTATTGTGAGTCAGTTCTGGGTTGTGTTCTTCATTATAGACCAGCATCCAGCAACGATGCTTAGCTGGCGTCCGCTCCCCGAACAGATGTGACATTTAACTAACCCTCCTAGCCCCCTCCTCTGAGCTGGACGGCAAGGCGATGGCACAGCCCCCAACCCCGGTCGGAAACGAAGACCAGTGACCTTTAACATTTCTATTTTTCACTCTCATTCATCACCAGCTTACCTTGATGAATTTCTCTGCCCTCCTCTGTCCACAATTTCTCGTGTCTGCTCTGCAGCTGGGAATCGATATTGAAATGTCGTCGGTGTAGATTCTGTGTTTCACTGCAGAGCTTCATGAGATGAGCGGAAGTTCAAAAGTATGACAAAGCATGACAAAGGTGGATCAGGTGGATTCACCAGGAATCAGGTTTCCTTCAGAGTGGAAGCCAGTGATGGAGGGTATGAGATCCCGACTGGTGGAGGTAGTTTGTGTTTGCGTTTTTGGGGAAAAATATGCACTAGGAGGACAGGAAAATTGTTAGTTTCTGTGGCAGAGCAGCTCCTTCCACCTCAGGGAGACTCCGAATCAGATTCTCGCAGTGTTATCAAGGAAGTCGAGCAGCTCATTATAGCATGAAGTGCATTTTAAAGGGGATTATAGACGTGAAAGAGGCTCAAATGCTAATCCTCTTCAACAGGTGCAGGCGTGTTGATTACGGGATGCTACAAGTGGTTGGGTTAGTGTTTCTTCACTGTTGCTACACATTCAAACAGTTCAGAGACCGAAAACATCCCCTGAGGCTGATCGTTCCCTCCAGAGGGTACCGCCTCCCCACCAGGTACAACAATGTTCACATCCAACACCTGTATTTAGATCCGACCTCCTGGCTCAGAATGTCCGCAGTACGTCTCACCTCTCAGGATTCTCCAAATGCTAAATAAAATCATGGAAACACCTCCATTCTGTATCTATTGCAGGATTTTTAAAAAAATCAGGGATCATGGAGGCACAAATGAAAGTGATGTTCATATTTAACCCTTAAAACAGATGATTATGTAAACCTTATATTCTCCTGGGAATGACTAAATATCATCTCCTCGTGATCCCAGCAGAAGCTTCCGACCAGCTTGAGCTCAGGCTCAACAAGGGCAATCCTCTCCACTTGCTGGTCGTCATGGTAACTTATTACACACTGGGACGAAGAGGAAGAATGCACACTTGTCGGTTTTATTGGCTTTTTCCTTCGATTGCACTTCATGTTTGTGGATGCATATTTTTATGCATCACATAATCTGCAGGAGGATTGTTTATTTCAGTGTGTGCTACGTTATGACGCTCATACAGTTAGAGATCCCAATCACACCTGCAGGGATGGACTCAGAAATAAGATTCAAAGCCTCCATACTGGTTCTGCATTAATGATCCTGCCGTTTCTCCAGGAGAACCATCAGAGCTCAGCGGGATGGAGGCTGCCTCTGTGATGGATTCAGGGGAATGTAGAGCAATCCAGATGTAGTGTATGAGGCATTAAATAAAGGAGCAAACTCCTGAGACCAAGTTGAAGAGTTCCTATGTATTATAGACTGTGCAATGCATCTGTGCAAACCTACTGCATTATTATGCTAAGCTAACTGAGGCCCAGGTGACGTCCGCCAGGTAAAGGCACACCTCCACCAGAACCGATGCTCCATCTAATCAGTGGGATCACGGGGAGAACTTCCAGACGCCTGCCTGCAATGTGGATAGCAATGTGGTTGTCATGGAAACATGCACAATAAGACTGAATAGTTTTATCATAACGACCCTCAGTGTTTCAAAGGAAGCAGGAGGACGATGTCGCTCCTCTGACAGTTTCTGACAGAACCGACACTTGGATCGTCTGACTGGTGTAACTTACATGACCTCTGAAACACGCCTGAGTAGTATGCTCCTGCGTTGTGCATTTGTTTATTGGCCTGTGGATGCTGAACGCAGCCTAAAAACATCTACAAGGCACATTGCTAGATTATTAGAAATACAAATACAGAGAAATGTTTTTTTACAACCATGAAATAAGGATTTGCACAGATGGCTCATATTTCCTCTCGCCTTTGAACTCCCAGTAAATCTAAACCCTTCTTCGCTCTTCTTCCTTTTACTTCTCTAAGTGGTAATGATTTGCAGTTTGAAGCACAGAATGGTTGAAATTACTGGAGCACACTAAAAATCCTCTTGGTCTCATCACAACATCTGAGTGAAAGCTTAAGAGCGTTCAAACGGCACCTTTAATCATCAGGTTAAGTACTCTGCCGCTTGTGCAATGTAGAATAAATAGTATAAAATGGAAACTTTATTTTCTGTAAAGAATTCAGAATGATATAAACTAGAATGGCTCTTAGGAGATCCCATACAGAAGCTCCACCACGGCCCAACGGTCCCTTTAATTCAGCTAAACTCAAAGTTATAGAAGACATATCAGAATGGTTCAAGCCTCACTGTTTCCAGATCCAAGCTGGTGCTGGTTTTCAGGTCTCAGGCTGTATTTGTTACCATCAAGCAGCTAAAAGGGCCCTCTGAGAACATATTTGAACGTGGAATATATACGGACTATGCCTGATCCTTTCCACCGAAAAGAAAGTGAAACTCCACAGCTTGTGTGTCCTCACCTCACAGCCCAGCATTTGATGAAATCAAATTTTTTTTGTTTATTCCTGCGAAAGACTAACAAACAAAGGATGTTTCACGCAGACTTTCACATGAAACCTCTTTGACTTCAACCAAGTGTTGGTGACAGCTGACATCCTCCATTAAAAACAGGGAGGCGCAGGTGTCTGTGTCCTCTCTGGCTCCTCCTGCTAATAATCTTCCCGACTTACTGCTATTTCCAGGCTAATTGATGTCTGAGAAGCAAATCCATCCTCATCCAAGAATAGATCCGACTTCCACCCACTCATCTCACAAGGAATCCAAAGTGGCATCCGTCCAGCGCTGCTGCAGGAACAACATATGACTCCAGTATAGTACCCTGGAATGAGTCACCGAGCCGTTTATTCAGCTCAAATCAGTCCCAACGGAGCAGAAATATAGAGGTTGTGTGGTGAAAGGCTTGTGAGGCCACATCTGACAGGAGGATGTGTGTATGCGAAAGCAGATGTTAAAGCAGCAAAGGTGAGCAGGATAACAGGAGTCTTCTTGACCCCCCACCACCACATGTCAGCCTCATGTTTCTCTTCCTCCCCATCCCAATTACAGCACTTAAAAACTCAGATTAGAGCTTCCAGGTGCTTACAGTAGTCATCAAATGTGTGTGGCCCTGCGTCTGCTTCAGCCCTGCCATGGCAACCAGGCTTCGCCGGTAAGTTTCTTCATCTTCAGATGTTTCTTTTCATAAAAATCAGAGCAAATTGTCCGTATCGATCCTGCTAATGGCGTTCTGTTGGTGTCTTAGGCAGCGATTGTTCAGACGGAGACTGACAAAAATGAACAACCAGTTTCCATTTACAGTGATGTATGTGCCGGTTAGTATAGATGCCTGCTGTGAATGATTGAAATGAAGTGTTAAAGCAGACCGTTGAAGTAGCAACAACAAAAAAACACTGATTGTAATAATGACAACAACATGAGGAGATTAATTTTTTAAATGGATGTAAGATAATCTGTGTTGGACGTCTCTTGATTATTTCTGCTTCCTTATCCTGGTGAGAATCAGCGTGTCGCCAATCTGCCTCTCTGGTTATTTAACCTGCAGTGATTACTTTTGGCCACTTGGGGCAACATGACACCGATGTACTCAGCAGTAAGAGCGGCACACTATTCAGTTAGTTTACAACAGATAAGTTTCATTTACTGGCCAACAAAGCCACGTTTAGAAGACAGGTTTTTTCCCCTGCTTGCTTACATGTTGGTGGAATATTAAGAAACAGCAGTCAAAGCTTTTGATGGAAAAGACAGGACAGAAGAAAATGCTTATTAAAGTAAAATATTACAGAAAAACTTCAGATTTTCAAATCAAACAGTGAGCAGACAGACACTACAGAGTTTTGTGAAACTGACAGGATAAATTTCCTTTCATTTTCATGCTCCAGCCAAAGGATGAGAGGCACATTTCCGTTTCTTCTTTAAACATAAAGCGTGAAGAGGTTCCCATCCCTGGATATAGGGGAGAAAAATTCTGATTGTAAAAGGAAAGAAGATTCAATTTGAACATTTCATCGTTGTTTTAACATTTAACATACTGTATTCTGGGTCCAGTTTTTTGCTTCATGTAATCTGACATTGTTGGAGTTGTGGGTTGTTCCCTCTGAGTTTGATCTATCCCAATTATAGCATTTAAAAAACTTTTTTTTTCCCCTGATGCTTTGAGTTTACAGTTTGGGACTTTGGGGGTGGTCCAAACTGACACTATAATAAATCACCGAAGAGACAAGGTTCAGACAAAATAGTGGAGGCTTACTGCAGTCTGTGCATATCATTAATCCCTGATCGATTCTGAAAGGTTTAGCCTCTCTACGTTCGCCAGGAGACCTGCTGTCTACACCTCTTCTTTTAAAACCTCATTAGAGGTGCGTTCCTCATCCGGACTCTGGTTTGGGTCTGGAGTGACACGAGACCAGGAGCTGCTGTCTCCAGTAACAAAATGTAAGTCCCAATTTTACATCTTCCTCTTCCTGTCATTAACACTAAATGGTGCAGTAAGTTTAAAGTGATAGATGGTACTGCAGAATGGTCTATTAATGCTGACAGGGGTGCTTTTATTGAAGTGTAAAAATTAGACCCACATACAGTATATTATATCAGGTTGAAAGTGATCAGTGACCAATAAGATTGATTTTATCCTTCCACCATTCCAGCCTGAACAATTTGTTCTCATACTGTTCAGACAGACTCCACCCATACGCAGAATAGAACCTACATAGAACCTACGTGTCTGCTATGGTTTTATCGACGTGGTGGTAAGAAACGGCTGAGACAGAGGCAGGACCCGAGCAGCATTTGGCCTTCCCAGCATGCAGCGGATACAGCTCTGCAGGCCTCGGCCTCACTGATTGGTCACAGCCTGAGTGTTCTGTCCGTCTTGTTGAGCTAATGTTTTGTGATTCATGACAAATCATATTTAAATCACCCCCTGTCTTTTCTGAGGGTTAAGAGAGGGGAAGGTCTTCCTCCCTTCTCTTCCTCCTTTAAGTCTTGCAAGAAAAAACAGACGAGTCTGAAGCTCCGACAGATGGAATCAAACAGAGATGAGACAACATGTCTGTCCAGGCCTTTCCTGAAGGACATCCCAAAAATAACACAGTACCTCTGCTTGCACTGGCTTTAGACTCACTGTGCTATGTTAACTAAAACAAAATAAAGTGATGAAAAGTCTCAAAACACAGGTTTTCTGATCACAACCACAATTTGAATTATGACCCGTAATAATCCTCTCAGATAGATTTATTGAATTTGTTGTATTTGTTCAAATCTGACTGACTAGCATCATGTAACTAAATACTGTAACTAAAGTTACTAAACACTATTATATTGGTATTGACTGGCTGTACTGATATCCCAATAGTTGATCCGTTGCCACTTTCAGGCATGACTTTATATTAGAAACGAAATAAGACATTTAAGTTAAAATCATTGTTGGCTAAATAAAAAGATACGTCTGGATCAGTGAACACCAGAGTCATAAATGTCTAATGTCCTTTCCTGGTCCACGTCCCGTCCTTCTCTCATCTCATAGACATCCATGCAGTCACAGTTGGGTTTCTCAGCCCTGCAGAGAACTCTGGATGGCCTGCCAGTGAATTAGGACCCTGTAGCTCAACCCGATTCACGTAAATATTGATTATTCCAAAACTGTTTGAGGAAAAAGAAGGATGGTATTAGCTCCAGGTTTTATCATGTCTCCTTCTCTGACATTCAGTTATAAATGAATGGCTGTAGATTTTGATCTGCTGGGGGCTCTAGTATCTTTATCCCTCATAAATCTCTTACCCGTCTGTCTTCCTTGAAGGGGGTCTCACAAATCCTGGATTCTTGGCTGTGATCAAGGGCAATTCACAAAACCAATGAAGTAAAAGAAAGGAGATTTAAATGAGCAGCATAAGACCAGCAACATCTTTTACTGCTCTGCAGGCTTAACACGACCTCCTGAACAGGGGGCAGCTCCAGCGATTCCTTTTTTGCTCTGTTGAATTACCATCACAATGTTTCAACCCTCCGTAATGAGTGTTTCCTGTTCCCTGTGTTCTCTCAAAGTTGATGATTCATAGTTGGAAGAGTTGACAACTTTGTCTGGAGCAGCCAAACCCAAACACTGGATGGAATAACAAAAGTTTTATGAGAGCAGCCTGCTTCTCTTTAATGCATGGTTTTAGGCTGACGACCAAGGACACCATCTTAAAGTTATTCTGGAAGGAGCTGGCAGGACAACTGGAGCGCCTCAAGGTTGGTCTTCTCCAAGTGTTTTTCTTTATGGCAGGTTTTGTGTTTTGGTCCAGCCTTTCTTGGGAATTATCTGGTTTCACTGGATGGTAGGACTTCCTCCCAACTGTTCATCAGCTTTGAGTTGAGTTGAGCTTTGAAGCTTTGGATAATCTGTCAGAATCGCTGCTTATTTACGATGTTAAATTCAAACCAATATGTGGAGCTCATGTTTCTGCTTCAGTTGACAATTTAGATAATATCAGCACAAAATTGTCTGAGAACAGGAACAGGAATTAGATATGTGTCTGTTTTAATAACAAAATGCGACTTTATACTAACCATGGTATTTAACTTGTACTCACGCATGCCAGAACGTCTTCCGCCACTGAACCTGTTTCCTGCATCTCAAAAAGGGAAACTCAGTTTGACCCACACTTAATGTGCCAGTTTCACCAGTGAGAATTAACTGGTAATGTAGCATGAAGTACAAGTACTGTTGCTATGGTTACCTGCAGTTTAACATACCCTGTGCAATGAATTAGAAGTGGGGATGTCAATGGTTAAGCTCCGAGAATATTTTTGATGGTTATGGATGTTGGCCTACATAGGAAACAAACATGGCGCTATCTTCACTACAGCAGTCAGCAGGAGCAAATAAAACATTAAGCTCAAACAGAAAAGGTTTCCTCCAGAATAGCAGCGAAGCCTTCAGGTCCTTCAAGACTCAACTTTGTCTGGAATACCATTAACAGGATTTTAGTCGTCAAGAAAACGACTGTATTTCATTAGACAAGGAGGCTGTTCGAAAGGAGAAAGAACTGTCAGAAGCATCCAAAGAGTTTAATTAATCCACTGGACTTTTAGAGCTAAACAACTTTCGGAAACCATGACCTGGATGAATGAATACCTTCCCGGATGTGAAAAGCATCTTTAATAACAACCTATAGAGGGCAGCAATATGCCAATTTCTACCTAATCCGAAGAAGAAGAAATCTAATGCTAGGAAACATTGTGAGCTAAAGCCAGGACAGAAAATAAAGTCCAAACATCTCCAACCTTTCCAGGTAGCTGAATATTTACAGAATGTCATCAAGTTTTTGATGCCTCACTTTAAGCTTAGATTTCCATGAAGGAGTGCAGCGCTGGCTGGAGATACGCTAACGTTAGCTTCAGATGTGCTAACATTAGCTGCAGCTGTGGCAGGAGACTTGACATTCAAACTTGGTGGACTCCTCAGTTTGTAGAGGCATTTAGGTTTGACCAGACGTTTCCTCTCATGATTTCGTCCTGATCTTCCCCCTTGGACCAATCAGGTCCAGGATATTGGTCGGTGCTGACATTTGACCTTCACAGATACCGGCTTCAGTTGTAGTCGAGGTGTGATCTGTCATGTCACCTGGGATCATGTGACACTGTCCATCATGACCTCCGTCACAACAAACTTTATATCCTGCAGTCTGAGCCCGTCTTTATGTCGGCCTGTTGAAAGCATAATTACTGAGATCTGACAGTCTAAAGAACGAAACGCTGTTTGATAGTTTTATTACCATTAGAAAGATTTTATTAATATGGCAAAAAGTTAAATGACTTTAATGCATGTTTGCGTTCCTGTAGATGACTTTGAAAGGTTATAATTCATCAAGAGGTGATGTAACAGTCATTACAGAACCTCATGCTTCATTCATCCAAGGTCTTTCCAGCCATCAGCATCACATGACCTTCTACGAGTCACTGAGACAGCGGTACACGACTAATGACGCTGGGAAATACGTGACTCGTATAGACCCATTCACACGTACCAAAAGAGAGATGGCATGTAGCATGAAGGCTTGAAGCTTGTCAATAGCACACGGATGGTGGAGTAAATCAATAGTTGTGGATCATTGTGATTATCTATGAATCCCATTCACCTCCAGGCCCTGCAGCTCAGAGTAAACTGGAGGATTGTCATGATGCAGTGCCTGAAAACACGGATCACTGATCTCATATCAGCCGTTATCCAGTCTGACTTTAGATTTCTCATTTTATATTTATTTCTGATAATTCTTATTAAACCAAAGCAAACAAAGAGCAGCTCAGCAGCTCCAGAAACTTTCTAATGCTTTTAAAAATAGACCAGAACCACAACATGACAGAACTGAGGAGATGTGAGCTTCAGATTCTCATGTCTTAACATTCAGCGCTGCAGCTGCATCTCCAAAGATTGAAGGTTGCTGCAATGCCATCACATACACTGAGGTCAGAGGTCAGCTCATCAGTCATGAGGAGCGTGGTTCTTCAGAGCACGCTCCTCTTCCTCAGGCGTTGCTGATTTAATGCAGCATCACACACACACACACACACACACACACACACACACACACACACACGCTAGCTCTTGTGCCTCAGTAACTGTCTAACAACCTTGAGCAATCACGGCCCAGTCGTTCCTCTGCTGATTGATAATTAAACTGCTGATCATTATTCCTTTTGTAATCAAGTGATGTTTCATAAAGAACTTTGCCACAGGTCTTCTCTCTGCTACTGGCCCTATTATAATTATGGAGAGTTCACATTCTCTTTATCTTCAGAACAAACAATATTAAAAAAGAGTTACTGCTCATTGCAAAGATTTGACCCTCACTCTTTCAAGTGCAAATGTTCTCATTTAGATGCAGGAATTTTCAACCACTTGCTGAGAGATTCATCAAAGGAAAAATATTCAAAGGTTAGGAACAGGTAATTAGTTAAATGTAACGTTATAGGATATTCTCACAGCTAGATTTAGCTTTTTACTTCCATAGTTAATGATTGAGGTAGCATACACTAGAAAACCAAGATGCTTGGTTTTGCAGCATGTGCTACAATCATAATTATCATGCTAACATTTGCAACATAAATTACAACAGACAGAATAAAACATTTATTTCAATTTTCAACATTAATTTCAATTCAAATTTCCCCTTGGGGACTAATAAAGTGTTTCGAATTTGAATTGCTCGCTTTGTCTTCCTGGGTTACAAACGAGTGCCATTCAGCAGCTATGCTACCACGAGGCGGAATTTAGCGAAGTCAATACATAGATCATTTTGATTGATCTGTATTTGTTGTGAAAGTCGCAGCTTTAGGAGGACCTGCTGCTTGTTGGACTAGAGGGTTGACAACAGGATGTGTTGGATGACAGCATTGTATTCAACTTTTTTACAGCTGCCTATAAAGCTGTCTGGGAAAGATGGAGTGATGAGAGCGTTGTACTTACAGAAGTTAGAGAGATAGCAGTGCTGTGGCGCCATGTCCTGAGACTTTAAAAAGTGACTCATTCTACTTTCCATCAGATGAACATGTCTCTGAAACCCTCGGACATAAACAGGACATAAATACTCGTTTACGGGGCTGAATGGCTTTGTGAGGACTTCCTTTGGAAGGCCTCGATGGACACCTACAGTATGTTTGTGGCAGAGAACTAAACACTTGATCAGTGCCAAGGTTCAAGCGTTCTACACATGGATCTGAAAACTGTCCAGTAAGTCAGATTCATCTGATTTATTTCTTCAGTTGTGGTAGAGGATAGATCTAAACACACCTATAGACATTATTGCCTTGAAGACGCTGTTCCTCACATCATGATTCAGTATTTCCTGAGGTCAAGGCTTCATGCTGATGAGACTTAATTTGTTTTTATGTAATGATTCGTGGCTAATTTGTCTTTCTATTTATAGTTAGAAAACATATTTGAAATTATTTATTCCTGTGTGAGTAAATAATAAAAAAATATCAGTGATTAAAAAATGAAAATTTATAATGACAGAGATGAAAAAGTCGTCATTTCTGTGAGACATTTTGTTAAGCTTTGATAACAGGATGGGGTGAATGATCATCACAGTGGGACACATCCCCTGAAGTCTAAACTTCTCCAGAGCACCGAGGCTCAGAGGTCATCAACAGAAACAGAAGATCAGACTTTCCAAGGTGGACGAAGCCTAATTGGATTTGTTGAATTGCAGGAAAGCGTTGAGGTCAGGGTTCATACTGAGTGTTGGACCTCCACCCTCCTATTGGAGCCCTTCTCAGCCCTGGATACACAGCAGGGTTGTCAACCCATTAAATGGGGGCTGCTTTGAACTCTGCAGACAAGCAGGATTAAAAACAAGCAGGATATTCAGATGAACACAGAAACATAGAGTCTCCCTAAAGACAGGGGGCACTCTACCCCAGATGGGAACACAACACAGCGGGTGAGCCCTCAAAGGCAGAGACTATTTTCATTGAATTGAAAAGTAAATGTTAAGAGAAACCAAATTGAAGACATTAAAGTGTGTATCCGGTGTGTGTCATTGGTTTCTGCTCCAGAATCCATTGCTGTGGTGAAAACCTGTTCAAGTGAGGTCATGTGATCACATGCTGGATCTGTTGCTGGTCTCAGATCACAGCGGGTTGAGCGGTTGGAAGCCGTGAATCACCGCCGGAGACACAACCAGCCAGACGACCATGTGTGTTGGATTGGACTCGGGCAGACGCAACAAAAGCCTTTCGCAGCAAAGATTTGCAGCTCAATGCTGCTGTTAAACATTTTTGCGTCGATGCCAGAATGAGTTGTATTTCAGTGTGTCATCTTGGATGTTCTCCCTAGCGCTCTGGTTTTAATTTGTTGTAGAAGCCGTCTGTAGGGTCGGTCCGGTCGGGTAGTCTGAGCCTGCTGAGGCTTAACAGAGGAGAAACTAAACGCTCCTGAGGAAAGTACTGGTAAAAGGTGACGGCGGAGCACATCAGGCCAAGTGTCACGTCTACTGAAGCAGCTAAATAAAGAACAGTGCTCACACAACTGATGGGAACGTGTCTGAACAATAAAGCTTTCTGGATTAGCCACTTGGTTCACATGAGACGCAAAGCGCAACGTTTGAGTTTAGTAGCTTTAGTAGTTTGTCTTCATCCAGCCAAGAGATTGAAACAACAACCACAGAGACCTGTCAGCAGAGCCAACACACAGCTTGTTCTAGAGGGTTTTTATGGTGTTATAATGAGAAAATAAAAACACAAAATGTTTTCAGAGAGGATTCATTTCTCCAAACACATTCAGGATGAAGGGTCAAACAGAACTAAATGGCCAGGAGGAATATTTATTTCTAAAGTGTGTTGCACATTATGTTGAACAAATAAATCTCATTCCAGGGGGAAATGTCTTTTTAATTGAGCCATTTGTATATGAAATGTTTGACATGACCGACAGTCAGTGCAGCATGAAGCGATCTGGAAATGTAGTTCGTACCTCAGTCAGTTGAAAATAAAAAGGAGAAAGAAAAAACTCAAATATAATGAAGCTTTTTGCTCCAAAGCGAATCACCAAAAAATAAATCACCTGTTATGTAAATAAATCTGTCATAGACGTTAAATTCTAATTGTGTGGGTTTAGAGAGAAAAATCTGTCACCAACAAACAACCAGTGGCGTCTTTATGTGGGTAACATTCTCGAAGCAACTGTCTCTCTCAAAACCGTAAAGCTGAATACAAAGATTCTCCCTGAGGGTCACCGTCACGGCCAAGACGCTGTTATTTACCTCCACAAAGCTGCAGAATTACTGCCGTGTTCGGTGAATAAAGACGACGCATTATTAGGACAACGATCCCCCCTGAGGTTAAGCCTCTCGCCCCCGGAGGGACGAGCGTCTGCAGTGATTGATGCCTTCACTGCTGATTCGGTGCATGATAATTAGTGAGAAACAAAGCTGGGGGTTCTAAGCGCTGAAATCAATTCTACTCTCTCTCTCTTTGTGTGTGTGTGTGAGTGTGTGTGTGTGCATGTGGTCTTTCTTTACAGCATTGATGACATAGTAAAGCTTCAGGACAGGTGGTAAAACAGAGTGATGAGTCACAGGGAGGTGAATTAGAAGTTTTTGGGGTCATGTGATATGACAGGAGGAAGCCATCGATAATGTGATTGATAAAAAAAAGGGACTAAAGGAGGGGAGGAACAGAAAATGAAGGATGACTTTATGTTCAGAGATGTTTTAGTAATGATGGTTTAATGATCATAAAGTATGGCTTGTGACATTTTCCAGTTATTGAAGATAAAACTGTCCCATTCAAGCCCTTTTTTTTAGATTTTTAATTAAATGGAGGCATGACAGTTTTTGACATTAAGTTACATAATAATCTTGTTCAGGAGGATTGGATTCTGTGTGTTGTTCTATCTTTACCTTGAGGATCCATATTATTTACACTAAAATCAAGACCATTAGAGTTCATGAATTGTAGATTTAGAAGTGCAGGAATCGTCCCTGGAGCCGAGACTGTTACTCGTCCACCTCTGCGTTCTTTGGTTTGTTGAACCACCACATGGTTTTTGTTGAAACTTGGCTACAAGGTCGCGCTCCGGCCCCTTGAAATTTAAATTTAATTTTTTTTTCACATTTTACCAAATTATGCAAAAAGGTTAGATCACATTTTATTGAAAGCTTCTGGGACGTTGAGATCTTGGATCTCAGAAGGCTCTATTAAATGTTGGTGTGGATCCAAATAAAAGGATTGATTCAGGATTTTTGTTTTGAATATTGCAAATTATCAATTTTTTCTTTAGCAGTTTCTCAGAGAATCATTTATGACTCTTGAGGAGGGAAATGTGGCAGATTTAGGTTTTGGAATGTGCAGATTGGTGTGGATCCAAATGAAAACCTGGATCCGCCAGATTTAAACGGCTGTTATCCAGCTCACAGGTTTCTTTTGGAGCAGTTTGAACTCATCCTCAGTGGAGGCATGTTCTATTGTAGCTCAACTGCCAGGGTATGAAGTACCAGACAGAACCTTTTTAACTGTCCCCCAGCCAAATATGGCTTTTTAATTGCACGGTCAGTTTAACTACAATAGTAACTAGTACTGTCAGACCCAGACATCACATGGAGACAGGATAAGGAAAATATGACAATTATGAAGACATTTTAGTGAGAAATTATACATTTAAGCATTTAAATGTTACTAAAATCTCACAGCGCTCAATCTCCTGGATCAGATCTTCCTCCTTCAGTGATAAAGATAAGATAAAGGTAAACAGTTTTTGGTGGACATGAAACATTCTGTCACATTTCTTACCTACATGTGATCTTTTCTCTTTCTTTTGACGTGAAGAAAAAAAAAAAGCAGAGACCCGCTTAATGGAACCAAAACAGAAATCGTTTCCAGGCTTCCAGAGAAGTGCTCTGATTGGTACAAAGTTGATTCTCAGATGATTTTTGAGACAGAAATGGAAACACACAACCTGACCATAAAGCTAGATGTGAAAGTCTGAAGTAGCTCAGAGCGGCTCTGAGAGCGGAGCTATTTCAGCACGATGCCAGGGCCCATTTGTCACTCCCGATACAGCGGGGGTGACGCTGATTAGATGTACGATTGATTCAGAGAAAACAGAACCTGTCAGAGAGCATTTCAACGCTGCTGTCAAAAAAGCTCAAAGGAAGATAAGCTGAGGCTTCACTCCAACATCAACTCATAAATTCCACCCAAACCGTTTTTATGCTGCAGCGCTGGAAGCTGGAATCCATGTGCGTGAGAACGCTCTTAATCTCAGTAAGCAATCGATTTGGACTGATCGGTGTGGAACACCAAGCACTCCAAGACAAGGAGCTGTAATCCATTCAGCTGTGCATGAGTCTCTTCACTGGCTTTGTTTTAGGTGAAAAGAAAATGTTCACAAAGTCATCTTTCAGATGGATGGACTGTTAATGTGGAATCGTCTCATTGATGATGTTAAGTGACGCCTTGTTGCTTTACAGCTTTAAAGCAACTCTTCCTTCAAGAGATTAGGACCTGGTTACCTCAGTGAGGGAGACAAGGCAACAAGATTGGCTGATGTCTTGTTTTATTGCCCATTTAGCTGGCAATCACAAGACAGGCTGGAGGACGGATGTCCATCATTTTCTAGTTTATGCTTTAAACGATCAGTGCAACAAAAGAGAAGTAAATGGTCAAGTTTGAATTTCCTCTAACTTTCCTCTAACCTCTAAAAAGGAGTGGAATAGAAGAAATGAGGATCTGCTTGTCTGACACTGACAGGAAGTTAGCCGAAGTCTGCCAACGTCTGTGTAGCTTCCTCCAGAATGACTGAAGAAAATGGGGGTTAAGTTTAAAAATGCAAATATAAAATGACTCCAAACATGATACTAGCTCCGGTCAGCTTTGGCTGATCACATGTGAAACGACAGGTCTGCAGATATGGACACGTTCTCACACGACTCACCTGCATTGAAACTATAGAAACGGAGACTCAAATTGGACTTGAACGGTGAGAATCCACTCCAGACTAGATGTGAACACAGCCTCTGAGGCTATTTTGTTTGTTCTCTGTTTGACTAAATCATAATTTTTGCACGTGCAACATTTGGACTTATGTCCAAACAGCGGTGTTTGATTATTGGTCTACTCAATAGGAAGTAGCAGATCTCGTTGCTATTAGCAGCATCTGAATTAAGGTGTGAATTAAGGTGTGAAGACTCGCACTGACTTCTAGAGATTTGCACAATTCCCTGAGCATCATCTGACCTCTTTCTGCTGCACTTAAGCTGGTCCCCTGAGAAACGCCTGACAACAGCATCCACTCACTGTATCACCATGGGACGGAAGAGCATCAGCTGCAGGACGCCAATTCATAGTAGGGCGACGTCAGCAGCTGGAACCTACACGGGTTTTAAAATGAGGGGGGCTCCCAGGTATTTCCCTTCACTTGGACCAAACAGCATCTGATTGACTGAAGACTGGACATTACATCTTCCCTGCCCCCCCACCCATGGATGTATCGTAACAGCTCCTGTAAGGAGGTACGATGAAGACTCTCATGCTCACAGCCATCTGCATTATTCATGAACTCAGCCGTGAGGAAAATGATACAAGCAAGAGAACCTCTGGACGAGGGAACGTGAGAGAACCCAACAGATGGGTTTACAATACGGACGACTGCAGTATGACGTGTAGTCATCATCAACATCCAGTGAGGAAGATCAAACAATCGGCTTCACACCCATTCATCATGACCTCATTTCCAGAGATCATTTAAAGACACTCAATAATTCATAAGCTGTGAAAGGAAAGCAGCATTTACTGTGAGGAACATTTAAAATAATTCCATCTCAGCTCTCTGAGAGGTAAAAATCTGACTTGAGTTTTTGTTTACACCAACTGTTGGATGGTGGAGCTGCATCACGTCCTCCTGGCTCAACATCTGAGGCCTCCCCATCTCAGAAAGCGCTTCTTATCCTCGTTTTTGTCCTGGAGCATAACCCACCAACCAAAACGGCACATCACCCACAATGCTCCAGGGGAGCCCCTCTGGCGAATGTGCAGGATGACACAGCAGGATCCTCACATCCGGTTCTTCTCTTCTGCAGAGAGGAGTGACTGAGGATTTGTGTCGCAGCACTTCTGAAGGGCCGGCCCCTGAATCGCCTTCCACACACGAAGGACCCGATCGATCCACCGCTTCATGTGCTCATCAGCCCAGCTGGGATTATCCTCTGGGGAGTCACGTCAGGAGTCAGCCCAGCTCAGAGCTTCTCTAAGCACCTGTATTGTTCCAGAACCGGCCGTCTCCCCCAGAACACTGTTAAGGTTTATTCATAATTTAGACAGTTGTGACTAAATTTTGACCTACTTTCAACTATAGACGTTTTTTATGAACACAGCTGTGCTCCTGGAGGAGCCAATCAGCTCTGAGATGCTCCTGTGACATCAGCATGGAGCAGAGCTGCGGTGGGCGGGAATGAACGGTTTACTGAGCAAATTATTCAGCAGTTATGCCTGATGCTCTTTAATGAATATTAAGGAGCATCAGGCAGTTTAAAAATGATAGCCAATAATTAGAGTAAATTATAATTTGTAATAATTCATTTTGGATTCATTAGGAAATGAGCACAACAAGACAACAAACCTTATGGGATATTAGATCATTACCCGCCTTAGCTTCAGGCGTAACTTCATTTACAAGATACAAGAAACAGGACATTATTAGTTTTCATATCAGTTAAAAAATAAGCGTTAAAGTGAGGTGTGAATGTCAGCATTAATTAACTAGTTGTTTATGGACATATCTGAGCCTTTCTTTGCTAGCTTGAATTACCTTAAGCTGGAGGTTGGGGCTCAACTGATCGGTTACCGGTCTCATCTTGATGCTTAGACTTAGACTTCCTTTATTGGTCCAAAGGTGAAAGACACCAACTAATTCCCAGCTTAAAGCATCAAAAATTCACGCCAATTTCTTTGGAACATACTTGTGATGGGGTAAATATTTATTTGTGTTAGTTTGCCATTTAGTTTTATTGATGAACACTTAATATTATGAGTTGTTCGATCATCGTATTGATGTTTGTCCTCTTCATCTCCTTGAGGTGTTATCAGGTGATGCATGAGTACAAGTTTATGTTCCTCAGCTAAAACTTTTATGTTTGTTTGTTTGTTTGTAGGGTGGATCCAGAGATCCACCCTACAAACAAACAAGAAGAAATGAGATGAGTTACTGGCAGGGTGTTAGTGAATTAAGAAACAGGAGGAGAGAGAGGATTTAAAAGAGTTGAAGCAGGAGGGAAGCTGGGAGCTGACAGGAAGTCTCTGCTCTCCAGAGGAAAAGGAGTCTCGTTACTGTAAAAGGCTTCAGTCGGGAAGGAGACAGACGTGGAGATAAACAGGAGCTCAGACAGCATAGAGGATCACCCTCCACTGCATTAACACAAGCTCGCTCTCCCTCGCTTGCTCACTTTCTCTCTCCCTCGCCCACTTACTCAGTATCTTCTCATCTCTCTCTCCCAGTCGCTGTTCTCTGACGGATGGGGACGCACTGCCAGAGAGGACTTAAGGGCGAGGAGACTTCTTTTCTTCTCTTCTGGTGTGTTTTCTCGCTCTTCCGCCCGGCTTCCCTCATGAGCTGTTAATCCCAGCCCCCGGTCCAGAGGATGAGGAGGGTCTGTTTGTGAGGAAGCCGAAACAAAAGGAGAGGAAACGAGGAGCAACAGGGTGGTATGTTTGCTTTTATTCTTTTACATGCTGGTGGATTGTTGGTGAGGAAAGCTGCTTACTGTTGGAGCAAACAGCGCCTGCTGTTCCTGTTCTTTACTTTCTGATCTCCAGGCAGACGCCTCCATATTCCTGTGCTTTTTTTCCTTAAGTCTGTTAAGGCTGAAGCTTCCTCTTAGACCAGTTTGCCAGAAAGTCTCCTGGTGGCATTGAGGGGCTTTTCTTTAATGATGGGCGGTCAAGTTTCACTCCAGGTCAACTCTGCTGTGTAATTTCCCTGAAGGTGTGCAGAACAGTCCTCAGGTGGAGGCGCAGGGAGAGGCGAGGACAGCTCCACGCTCCCCGGCCGTCACTTTTACACAAGAGGCAATTAAACTAGATTGACAGCCGGCACCGGCGGTAACTTGGAAACAGGCTTGTGGGAGACGAACGGCGGCACATGATAGGATTTAAGGAGGAGAGGGGAGCATTAGGAGGAAGGAGATTCCCTTTTGTTCGCTGACACAATAGCCTGCTCCTCAGCGAAAAGACCTGCGCTCGCTTGTGTGAGCTTTTATGATTTTGCATGACAGTTGTTTGGGTGTGTGCGCTGCAGGAGCATGTGCATAGAAAGTGTGTTCATGCATGCAGGGAGATAAGAGGCTTCCACACAGGAGGCAGCGAGTCTAAGGTGAGCCCCCCCAGGCTTCAAAAAAACACCAAGCATCAAATCTTTCTTATTTTAAACCAGTCAGCATAAAATCAGGAGAAAGAATAAAAAAACAGATGCTTCTCCAGCTAATGGATGAGCAGCTCTCCGGGGGACAACTCCTCATTCTCACATCCAGGATTATTTATTTACAGGATTTGATTGAAAAATTCTCCTTGAAACCAATAAAGACGCATTATTGTCACCATCTGTCTCCGAGCCCCCTCGCAGCCATATTTCAGCGTCAAGCGATCCGGGAGACGCCGAAGTCGGGCTGATGCAGCCGATCAAGTTTTTAAGACTCATTAGGAGAGGATACAGTTTGATTATACGCCTCCCTGTGTGACTCCCTCACCAGAAACTACACCTCTGTTGCTGAATCCCTAAAATAAAGCTTTTTATGAAAGCATAATTCATGCTCTTTTCAGTAACATATTCTGCAATATTAAGAAATAACACCCAATGCTGGAGTAGCTCTGTTTGTGAAGAGTGAATCATGGGAGAACATTTTGTTCTGGGTTACATGCTTTTAAATAAAGAGGGCTGCCGGTGGAGTCACGTCTGATAGGCAGTAATTAGAAAATGAAAACGAATTAGCTCCGTAAACCAAATAAAACAATAAAATGAATAAGTACAAACCCCAGAGGCTTCGGCTTTAGCGCAGACTGACTTGACGACCGTCTCTAAAGCTGAAGGTAAAGTTGATTCATCTCCTCTGAACTCGAGTCGCTAGAACCTCACTGTGTCCGAGAATCTTTCCATCGGCGTCAGCTCCATCAGAGCTGCTGTCAGCACCATGTTTTGTTCATGCTGCTGTTGCTTATATTGATTTAATAAATGTATTTGGAAAGTCGTGAAACAATACCTGGATTCTATCTGGATGTTTCCTTTCTGAGGTGCAGAAAGACTGAATTTAAGACAAATTGTTTTTGATTACAGCACACGTCTGTTTTATAACAGAAGGTTCTCCAGAATCCAAAGCAGCATCCATCACCGGAGTGATGGAGGACGGGTCACGTACTGATGTGCTTGTTGTGCAGCATTTGGTGGGGTGGGGAATATCACCCTCAGATGACTGATTTATTTCAACTTGTGACCTTAGATCACATGTTGCAGGTGACAGATGCATGATGGGTAGCAGCACTCATAAACAATGAAGCTGTTACTTAGCAGAGCTCTGCGCTCATGTGACCTGCAACAACCTCACACCGTTAATGTTCACACACGACACTTAAAGACAGTGTTTGTCACGCTTTTGTGTCGTACTGTTGTGTCAAACAGCAGTGGGTTGGCTGTGAACCTTCAGGCGACCCCGGGGTCGCAGCAGGGGGGGGGCAAAGGGTAAACACAGGTGTTGTCGGGGTCGTTACTCTGGAGTGTTTTGACACTGAAGCAGAGATATTGCGTAAGCCTAATCCTCCCTGTCCATTCGTCTGCAGGACAGCTCAGCGCCGCGCCGCCTTCAGCACGATCTGTTTATACAGCCTGCTCTATGGTCGCTGGGCGGCTGAAGAGTGTGGTCAATGTCCTCACTTTGTGTTTAGTCTGGACCGATGCGTTTCTGTCACATGATCAAACAGGTGAGCTCAGGGTTAGGGAGATTTTTGTGGATTTATTTTTCTGTTGTTTAAACGTAAAAGAAGAAATCAAGTTGTTACCATCAGTTGACAGTTTTTATAAAGCAACATCCGATCACAAGTCATTTTCATGCCAATATGTAATTTAGAGGTGGAGTATTTATTCTTAAATTTAATCAGTTCCCCCAAAAATGGATAATTTTTTAGGTCTAATGAAGTCTGTTAACCACACACGCTTCTGGAGCTTCAAATAGCATCACAGCTTCTCCAAAACACCCAAGGGGGAATGTAGCTCGTGGAGAAACACCCAAAAGTAGACATGAAAATACTCCAGACATCCTGAAGAATGGGATCCGAGATGTTCTAGTTTCATTTGACATCTTTTTATAACACTTTTGAAGTTGAATTCTAAAGCTAAAGTGTCATACCAGGAGGAAGGGGCAGGTGGTGTCGACACATCTCCATTCATTCTCTGCATACATCATCGTTTACCTGCTACCCTGTAAGCTTGATGGCTGCAGTAAAGATTGAGCTTTAAAAGGCTTTGAGTGTTTAGTTCTTGTCTTTATGTTTAAATTACCCAAAGATGACAACTACTGGACTCATGTCGTGAAAACACTCAACTTTAAGTGGTTCTTGTGTGTGTATGAACACGAGAGGGACAGTCGTGTCCGACCACCACTGCTCAGTGATGGGGGGGTCCATGGCTGACCTGGTGTCAGTCTAGCCCAGTGGGGGGGGGGGGGCACAGAGAGTCTATCAGTGACTTTACAACTCCCCTTCGACAGCAGGAGTCGCTGGCATTGAGAGGGTGTGAATGTGTGTTTGGCCCATACTGTATACACACACACACACACATACACACAGCAGGGAAAGGCGTCATGACCGCTGGCTCGCCGGAAGCCCTGAAGGTTAACGTTTTGAGCGAGGAGCATTTCAAACGCAGAACAGATGATCAAACCGGCAGCGGCGCTGCAGACACGCTGGCGGCTGCAGATGCAGACAATCTTTTGGCAGGGGAAGAGCTTTCGGTTCCTGAGTCTCAGACATAAAAGTCAGAGGTGCTGAGCTGAATTCAACCAAGTCGTATCGTCATCTCACGGATGGCGGTTCTTATCACGGTCCAGGTGAAGCCAGAAAACTGCATTTTGTGTTCAGCTGTCTGGCCATACATCTATGTATCAGAGCGCAGGCAGGAGCACAAACTGTTTTTCATGGTTAGATTGAAGCCAGGCCCCAGTTTATCACATGTGAACTGACTATTTCTGACTGGGAATCCAACACTGTGCCAGCCAAGGCACCGTATGTCGCTCTGCTAAACCCACAGAAGCAATAAAGGAAACTGCAGGAACAAGTTGATCACCTGTTAATCACGTCTGTTGAGCTGCACAGCGGTTTCCCTCCCATCTTTACTTTTAATAACTCTTATGTAAACGTCTTCATGCTGCCTCCCACCCACACAGATCTGAGCATACAGGCTTTGCTTCAGTTTGTCACCTGTTCAACTCTTTAATGCAGTGGTCCCAAACCCCCGGGTCGTGGAGCGGTACCAGTACGTGGGCCAATTGGTAATGGGCTGCACAGAAAGAATACAGAACTTACATTATTTCCTTTTTAATACTGATCTGATTCTGAATGATGTTTTGTCTTAAAATGAGGGGATTCTGCCCTCCACGTCTGTCTACTAGTCTCTTTTGACGCTTGTCAAGATGCTTGCCTCAGTCACATGACTACTGGGCTGCTCCGGCTGGTAACACAGAATACATTACCACTATATTGAAATTCCCAAGATAGCAAAGTGGGAAAAAAAACAAAAAACGTTGGTGTGATGGTATGAGAATGCTGCTAATTAAAAAAAAACCTCTTTTTATGCTTTTTGGATTATTTTATTGTATATTTCAGCCACACCTTAAAGGATGGGATGTAAAAACATCCCATCCTTTAAGGTGCACCGTAGATGGTAAACCTGTCTGCGGTGCAAAGAGTTCTAAGTGTGTCTTCCCCCACCTCATCGTCAGCCTCAGATGTTCTTTAGTTTGCTTGTTTGAATTTCACCTGTTTGTTCAGGTGTAGTAACAGTGGACAGGTGGGCGTCGCCTCATGAACCCAGATAGAAGCTGAAAACAGTTCTCAAAACTTTGAATCCTTTTCATTGTAAATAATGAAACTAAAACAAGCCAAAAATAAGAAAGTTAGGAGGATCAATATTTCACATGATCAATAATAAGCCTGTCCCTGATCAGCATTGATTACAGCAGTAATCCTCCTCCCTATGGACGGCACCAGGCACAAACGTCAATCCTGTTTCCGGGTTGGATGAGGTCCAGTGGGGCGTGGGCGGGCTGTCGTCGTTCCCTCGGCTACATGATGGCAGCGTAGGCGCCCTATATTGCAATGGTAAGCATTCGCTGCCCCGCCCTCAACGCGCGGATGGGAGATCCTGGTCATGTGGTCCCAGCGCTGGTATTCCTGTAAACATCAATTCCTCCTCATTATTTCTGCTTTCTTTATTAGACTGGCCCTGTTTAATTGGGGAGGGTCACTAGAGATTAGCCGAGATAAAACTCCGAACTCCTTCATTAAAAAATGTGTTTTCAGAATCAACGAAAAAAACAACTGTCAGACATGACCCGACGGTTACCTGAATCCCGGCTCTGTTCATCTACAGGAGGCTTCAACACAACAGAATCTTAAAGCGCAAACATTCACTGACAACAAGGTTTAAAAATCACAGATTACATCAGGAGTCAGTGAACGCACCGTCTCAGGTGATCTCAGGAGAAACAGCTGTGCGATGTTCTGTAAACAAAATGACTGTTGCCGTAGCGATCACTGTATTGTACAGTCAAGAGGAACCAGTGTGAATGAGGAACTGTCTGGTGGGGGGGGGTCCATACAGGCTGCCTCACCTTCAGGTAGAAGCGTGTCAACATTTAAACGCTGGAGGTGCCGACATAATGTCTGGACTTGAACTTCTCAATATCAATTGAGGGCTGGGGGGGGGGGTTGATCAGAAACTTTAAGACTGGTTCTGTAAACACCTCACAATAGCAGATAATCCAGCCCGGTCTTGTTGAGACTGCTGAGGAGCGAATCACGGTGAAATTGGCCGGATTCTTTTGGAGCGCGAGGCCGACTTTAAGTGTTCATTGTAAAAATTGTGTGTATGAATAGTGTCATGTTTCCCTGCCAGCGTTACACCCCCTGAGAACACTGAAAGTCTGTTTTTCATGATTTAATTCTCTTCGGAGTGTTATCCTTAAGTCGATTTTTAAATCCAGCATGACTTAGAAGCTAAACATTTAGCTTCCGGATACATCCGTCTGCACAACTGAGCAACAAAGGATGGTATCTGACTGAGACCCCCCCCCACCCAAAAAAAAAAACAAAACCAAACAAATCCAGCAGTTTCCAACTGAGAGTTTAATCAACCTACCAGCATCTCATCTCAGTCCAAAACAAACTGCCGTCTTGTTTTCTGACCCACGGTGCAGAAAAGTCAGCGTTGATTTTCATCAGGTCTGTCATCGTGACACATTCGTCCCGCGGGTCCACGCTGAACTCACCGTCTCGTGTGTTCGTCTCCGTGTGTGTGTCAGTACGCATAAGTGTGTTTCAAGAGTTGTGCTCAAGGTATTTAAAAACACAACACACAGAATGTGTGAGACGAAGGTTTTATCGTGAAACAGCCATGACGCTTTGACCCAGCTCCTCCCACCAGACCCCTCGCCTGTAGAAATAACACTCTTATAAAAAAACACCAAGACTGGGAATGAAATGAAGTTTGTTTCATGTCAAGGGCAACGTGACTGGGATCACATTAATGCCGTTTTGGAGAGCGGCACATGGCCACTGTTCCACCGCCGCTCCGCAGGAAAGACGACTGACCTCCTCGGATCTGAAACGATCCACATCGAGGATCCAGTGATCCTCCTGCTGCAGCCCATCGTCAGGAAGTTACCTTTAATTTAAACAATATTAATCTGTGATAATTTCCTGAACAGAAGTGGAATAAACCAATGTCTTAGAAGGGGGATTGTAGAGTTTTGGGTCTGTGATTTTAGTTTTCTGACTACTTAAATGAAACATTAATCATGAACATTATTGAACATTAAAGTTGAGACCAAACAAATAGGTTAGGTTCAACCATTTCATCTGCTTTATTCAGTATACTGGTTACACAGTGTTACTGTATGGAAACAGTATGCTAATGTTAATGGCTCTACAGGACTTAATAATAATAATAATAATAATAATAATAATAATAATAACTAATGAGAGAAAATCCACTGTGACTAAAGGTCTATAATATTCTTTGCCAGGGTGATCACACGTTGCACGGGGACTCTTTAGAGGAGAGAAATGGCGACTGGTTCTTATCACTGACCCTGGACTGTGTCAAAAGGCTGAGCAGGTTGTACCGTGTCCGTTTCAAATTTATTCTTCATGAGGAAGAAGAATAAGGAGAGAGAGAGGGACAGAAGGAGAGAGAGAGAGAGAGAGGCCAACCAAAGCTGTTTCCTGGATGAAGCACTGATGGTTTCTGTTTACGGGCTTCCCCATCAGATGATAATCACAGGCCCTCTTCATCAGCTGTGGGCTCTCTGTCCTCCTCCTCCTCATCCTCCTCCTCATGACCCCTGCGTGCTTCAGTGCAGTAACCATCAGCTGCCAGAGGCGAAGATCCAGCTAGCTTTGTGTCAGTGTTTAGATGGTAGCGTAGCACAGCGCTATGCATCCTGACCCTTCAGGCGAAGCATAAACCTCCTGATTCAACCGCCACGCAAACATTTCTCACTCTTTAAATAACTGGTAAACATTTTCTTTATGTGTTGCATGACTTTTAGGAAGGAGTTAAGACAAGGCTCTGGGTGGTCAGGAGGTGCTTCCAGATGACTGGAAAACTACAGCTAATGTGATCAGGGAGACAGATAGGAGAGTATTTGGTGTGTCATCTGGAAAGAAAGTAGATAAGGAGACTTGGTGGTGGAATGAGGAGGTACAGGAGTGTATACAGAGAAAGAGGTTAGCTAAGAAGTGGGACACTGAGAGGACTGAGGAGAGTAGACAGGAGTACAGGGAGATGCAGCGTAAGGTGAAGGTAGAGGTAGCAAAGGCCAAACAAGAAGCTTATGATGACTTGTATGCTAGGTTGGACAGCAAGGAGGGAGAAACTGATCTATACCGGTTGGCAAGACAGAGAGACAGAGATGGGAAGGACGTGCAGCAGGTTAGGGTGATTAAGGATAGGGATGGAAGTCTATTGACAGGTGCCAGTAGTGTGATGGGAAGATGGAAAGAGTACTTTGAAGAGTTGATGAATGTGGAAAATGAGAGAGAACAAAGACTAGAAGAGGTGACTGTTGTGGACCAGGAAGTAGCAAAGATTAGTCAGGATGAAGTGAGGAGGGCATTGAAGAGGATGAAGAGCGGAAAGCAGTCGGTCCTGATGATATACCTGTGGAGGTATGGAAGTGTCGAGGGGAGGTGGCAGTAGAGTTTCTGACTGGATTCTTCAACAGGATCTTAGATAGAGAGAAGATGCCTGAGGAGTGGAGGAGAAGTGTGCTAGTGCCCATTTTTAAGAACAAGGGAGATGTGCAGAGTTGTGGCAACTACAGAGGAATAAAGCTGATGAGCCATACAATGAAGTTATGGGAGAGAGTAGTAGAAGCTAGACTAAGGGCAGAAGTGAACGTTTGTGAGCAGCAGTATGGTTTAATGCCAAAAAAGAGTACTACAGATGCAGTATTTGCTTTGAGGATGTTGATAGAGAAGTACAGAGAAGGCCAGAGGGAGCTGCATTGTGTTTTTGTAGATCTGGAGAAAGCTTATGACAGGGTGTCCAGAGAGGAACTGTGGTATTGTATGAGGAGGTCTGGAGTGGCAGAGAAGTATGTTAGAGCAGTGCAGGACATATATGAGGACTGTAAGACAGTGGTGAGGTGTGCTGTAGGTGTGACAGAGGAGTTCAAGGTGGAGGTGGGACTGCATCAGGGATCAGCTCTGAGCCCCTTCTTGTTCGCTGTGGTGATGGACAGGCTGACAGACGAGGTTAGACAGGAATCTCCATGGACTATGATGTTTGCAGATGACTTTGTGATCTGCAGTGAGAGCAGGGAACAGGTGGAGGAGAAGCTAGAGAGGTGGAGGTTTGTCCTGGAAAGGAGAGGAATGAAGGTTGGCTGCAGTAAGACAGAGTACATGTGTGTGAATGAGAGGGACCCAAATGGAAGAGTGAGGTTACAGGGAGAAGAGATCAAGAAGGTGGAGGATTTTAAGTACTTAGTGTCAACAGTCCAGAGCAATGGAGAGTGTGGAAAAGAGGTGAAGAAGTGTGTACAGGCAGGATGGAACGGGTGGAGGAAAGTGTCAGGTGTGATGTGTGATAGAAGAGTTTCAGCTAAAATGAAAGGAAAGGTGTACAAAACTGTGGTGAGACCAGCGATGTTTTTTGGTCTAGAGACAGTGTCACTGAGGAAAAGACAGGAGACAGAGCTGGAGGTAGCAGAGATGAAGATGCTGAGGTTCTCTCTGGGAGTGACCAGGAAGGATAGGATCAGGAATGAGTACATCAGAGGGACAGCACATGTTAGAGGTTTTGGAAATCAAGTCAGAGAGGCCAGACTGAGATGGTTTGGACATGTCCAGAGGAGAGATAGTGAATATATTAGTAGAAGGATGCTGAGTTTTGAACTGCCAGGCAGGAGGCCTGGAGGAAGACCAAAGAGGAGGTTTATGGATGTAGTGAAAGAGGACATGAAGGTAGTTGGTGTGAGAGAAGAGGATGCAAAGGACAGGGCTAGATGGAGGCAATTGATTCGCTGTGGCGACCCCTGAAGGGAAAAGCCGAAAGGAAAAGAAGAAACATTTTCTTTATGTAAACATCAGAATGTTGACTCGTGTTTTCTTCCATGTTCACTGTTGTATGCTTTGAGTTTTTATCGACATCAGGGAGTCATGTCTTCCTTTTGGGCGGCTCCTCAAACAGGGAGCCGCCAGAATCATCAAGAAACTCAGACACTAATTCACCCGGTGGCTGTTTGAATATTAATGATCTGTTTGCTTTGCGTGTGTGTGTGTGAATGTGTGTGTGAGGGATCGACACAAACGGGAAGAAAGTGTGCATCGATTCAGACTCCTTGGAGGCTGTGTATTGACCCAGCCCAAACAGTTCCATCACACATGAATGATCATTCAGGCCCAAATGAAGACATGAGGGAGGTTGAAGGTTTTTTCATTATGTAAACAGAGTCTGTGTTTATTGTTCAAGCTCCACAGTAATAATAGAGGAACGTCTGTCTGGATATTGTTGTGTTGTTGATGTCATCAGTTCTCAGAGAAGAAACGGGTCGGGGGTCTGAGCTTCAGCCTGATCCGAATAGAGACAACAGAATTGCTGTAATATCGACATTTAAATCTTTATGCTCGGTTTCATTCGTTTCTCATTCAATCCACACAATTTTCATTATTTAGTGTTGCAGCGTCTGGCCAGTGACCGTAGCAGCTGTTCCCATTGGCCTCGTGTTTAACCTCCAATGAACTCGCTTTGATACGTGGGTGGAGTCACGTGTGACCGTAAAGATCCATATCTGCATGTTTCTGCTGACCGACGGACCAACAGAAATCAGTAGTTTAAAAATTATCAGCATCACACGACTACAGGCATTTGTGTCCTTGAGCCACTCATCATCAGGCGGCAGAGCCACAGCTCCGCCTTACGTTTAGTTCTTTTCTATATTTATGATCCAGCTTCTGAATTTTGCCCTCAAAGCTCACCTGAATATGCTAAATTTGGTCTCGGGGGTAAATCCACGTGGAAGGTCTGAGATCCACCCACAACAATCTGACCTGATCCTTCAGGAAAGACTAATTAATATGTGGAGCAGATGGAGCCGGTATACCACTGGTACCGCAGGTACCAGCGCTTATGTGGACCTTCTGTCCACATAATTTACATGTTTCAGGTTTTCTAACATAGAAAGAAAAAGCAACTCTCCCAGTTCCAGCTTCAGCAGCAAACTGGTTTAGATTAAATCAGTTGTAGCTCCTGGTTTAGATTGTATCCTAGCGAGGTCTCCTCTCACTACCACACACTCAGTACAGTCTGCATCTGCAGGCCCGGAAGAAAACATCTCATGCACGGAAATAAAGGGATGAGAGCAGGAACGGAATCCGTAAATAAGAGGAGCCCAACTGGAATGTTCCGCTGTCAGCATCCCCCCCGTGAAGCCGTTTGCCTGACTGGCCTCATTAACCGTCGGTTGTAAGGAGAGAGCAGAGGTGAGCCAAGGCAGCGATGCGCAGAATCCGACGAAGGGTTAAACGTCGATGTCAGACAGCGACCGTTGATTACGGAGCTGGAGGTGAGACGGGTAGCCTCTGTCGCTTTGGCTCAGTCTCGTAATGTAGCCCGAACGCTTTTTATCAGCAGATAATGGAGCGTGTCGAGGGAAAGGCTGCAGCAACAGAAGGTGGGTGAAGGAAGCAGTTTCTTCACCGAGCACCATACGTCTATAAAGAGGGTTTATTCTGCATCTAAATCTAAAACTAAATGAACTGATTGAAGTGATCAAATCATCTTAACTTCATTTGGTGACGTTTGTGTGGATGGACCACCGATGGAAAAGGTTTTCCAAGCATGCAAGTTTAGTCTGGATCTTGGAATTGATGAATGGAGTTGACAGAACATTGTACAAACAATTGACATCAGGAATCGCAAACTATGAGGGAAAATAAGAGCTGAAAAAATAATAGCTCCCATGCATATTTTTATGGTCAGCCTGATCAGTTCCAGATTTATTCATTAAATACTTTGGGTCTGATGCTCAGTTCCAGGCTTTATATTAGGTATTTATTACTTGGAGTTTGATGTTCAGTGATCCAGATTTATCAGATTTCTACTATAGATGTTCAGTCAACAGCTATCCAGTTTCTAATAAAGTCTAGCATGGCACATTTCTTCAAGCGAGTCTCTGGGAGAAAGAAAATGGTGTTTAAATCTTTAATTGCTTTCAGGACTGCTGTTGATCAGGAGTTATAAAACCTTACTGTGAGTAAAATTAGGGAAGTTTGTGCCAGAACTTTAACTGATTAAGTGAAATAATTTTTAAGCATTCGTTTCTCTGCGACAGCATATCGATTCAACTGGCTTTAAATTGCTGACGTGAGAAAACTTACGCGGAGATTGACCTTTGTTATTTCAGACACATTCACATTACTTGATGAAGAATTCAGTTTGTTGATGGGAACGAGTCTTTTAGGGACCTGCTAGAACCTCAGATTCACATAAAACTGCACGTAATTCTTTAAATGAGCAGTTCAGACACTAAACTGTCCTAAAGGTCTAATAGACGAGTCGTCGCTCGTCCTCGCCTCAGATCTCTGGCTGCTCACATCAATAAGACTAAAAACACAATGTTGTCGTTTTGTGGCTGAAAAAAAAAACATGAATAAAATCTTCAGTTTTTGATTCTAAAGTTTCTGAAGTTTCATCACAAAACCCACATATTTAATTGCTCTGTAAACTGCTTTGAGTGAGCGTGTGATAGAAGCAAAGTGTCGCCCCTGACAGAATTAAACTCTCTGTCTGTTATTCAGTCGTTTTGGGCTCAAAAGCCGTTATTTTTTTATTCAATACAAATTCAGCAGCTAAATATAATCCCTCCAATATGGAGTAATAATTTAACCAAAGATGTTATCAGGTAAAATAACGGAAGATGTTATCTCCTAGGATTGAACTCTCTGGCATTAAAGGAGCATCCCAGGACAAAAAGGAAGTTATTATTCAAAGTTAAGCAAGCCGAGGCGTGTTCACTCTCGGCGGGTCAGAACTGGGACAGCCTCTTTAATGAGGACCAGTCCCACCACGACGGGCTGTCCACCAATGCTTTCAGTAATGATCGCTGGAACGGCCCAAAAGCGTTCTCTAACAGGCCGTATAAAGCGGCTGCCAAAACATCATTAGTGTTTGGATGCGGCGCAGTGTGGAGGCTGTTTGCCGTGAGGGCAACCCATGACTGGAGCCCCCCCCGGTGACCTCTGAGGCCCCCAGGTGTTGGAGAGCTCTCCAGAGCTCTGCGGTGTATCTGTCAGGGCTATTTGAGGCCTTGGTGACGGGTGTTTGTTCTGGAGTGTTAAAGCTCTTAGCCAAGCTGTTGCTCAGGAGGTTATCTCAGGGTAAATTGACGGAGCTACTTTTGGATCGAACACACTTGTAAAAATCAGCAAGGAGTAGGATTTGTTCCCCCCAAATTTATTTTCTGGGGTGTTTTCAGGCTGTGTGTACAAATATTATGTTTAACAGGAAGGGTTCATCTAGTTTTCTCGTATTATTCCCTCCAAGGAGGTCAGGATTTCACCTATGTCCACTTTCTATCAGGACTGCACAAAAACTACTGGACGGATTTCCATTAAATTGGGTGGAAGGATACATGAGCCATGAAAGAACCCATTAAAAGTCGGTGTGGATCCAGATCAAACCAACAATGGAGATTTTTCCTCCCCCACTTCAATATCGCTTGAAAAATGATGATTACTCAAAAACAACTGAAATGATTCCTCCAGAAACTCAGAGGTGAGGTTCGAACCCGTCCACATGTGATCCGACGGTCTTCAATTACCTGTTGGTTCCTCTATAAAGGATTTGTTTTCACATCTACTGGGAATCTTAATTATTCTAGTATTTTAATTTTATATTTAATTGAAAGTCATGTTATTCAGAATGCAGCCTCTAAATTATGTTTAATTCAAATGTATTTGTTACTGTGACTTTTCAAAATCAGTTGACAGAATAAGATCTCAGTGTTGATTCAGCAAATCTGCATGAGATGAGCTCCAAAACATCTCCAGTCTGCAGCACAAACTGACCGTTTTGTTTATTTCTCAGAATAAAATGCAATGAGAGCTGTTGGATCACAGAACGTTGTTACAGCCAGATTTTGGTGTTATGTTGCCTCACAACCGTGGTGGTCTGTTGAAGCCAAGAAAATTAATGCATAACGCCACAGAGAGCAAGTATCTCAAGCTGCTGTGTTTTAACTGCGGTTGCATTACTGTCCTCCTATGTTGTGATTTTAATTTTTGAGATTCCCACCAGGCTCTTTATCTGCGGGTCGGAGCTATTTTAAATCCAGGGTCAGGCAGATGATGATGACGGGGAGCTTTTCCAAGAGAAACTTGCCGAGCCCAGAGTCTGGTGTTAAAGAAAATCCAAACAAACAATGCTGGCTTGTACCTGATTCTGTCCTGTCGCTCTGCATCACAGACACACAAGTCCAAGGGATATGTCTCCCAAACCCCGGAGCCAAAACAAGTCCAGTTATTCTGCATGACTCACGATCCCCCTACCAAAGAAAAGTGAATGTGAGTGCCAACGCTGTGATGTGTTGACAGCTGAAGCTTCTATGCAGCCTGCAGGCAGCTGAAGCCTTGATGGGCCTGCAAGTGTTGGGAACAGCCGTGGAACCGTTCCTGGAAGGGCCTTCAAAACAGTGTGGCCGTGATAGCCATAGTGTTGCGTATCTGTGACATTTCACAGCCCGTCTCAGCAACACCCGGTCTGGTCCTGTCGCTGGACTGAACAAAGAGCAAAGATGCTGCAGAGATTCATTCAGACGGCGGCTACGGCTGAGCTGTTTCCTAATCAACGTCGCAGCGACAGTTTTAAACCAGCGTGGGGTTGGTGGTGGAGTCCTTAGAGGTGATGGTGACCTGACCCCCCCGACACGCTGCAGGAGGTTTCCACCGTCACAATTGAGGGACGAACGTCATCAGCTTCTCCAGATCTGCCGTCGACTTTCACTCATCAGAGGTCATCCAACCTTCAGTATCGACTAATCAGCTGATGGTTTGATCCTCCCTGTCGCCTCATAAAAGGCTGGATCAGTGACTTTAGTCTCCTGTATCATCAAGAGAGCTGGACTCATTCACACTGCATCACATTAGACCAGCCTCCAAAACTCTTGATCCCCCAGCTGACTTTGAGACCTTGATTGTATAATGAATTCAACTTATTAGACTCCAGTAGCTGTCTCATTAGCCGCCTCTCCCTCGCTGTGTGCATATATTTACTGCCAAGCAAAAAATTACTGAAGAAAGAACAGCCCCGTTAAACCCTCATTTGGTCAAGAATGGTCTTCCTCCTATTAGGCGCCGGTGGAGACTAATCACTTCAGAGTTTTGACCTGTTATAATTACTTCTTTCACTTCTTGACCTCTGCAGACACATCCGATAAAAGTCTGGCTGTGGTCCACGTGATCCTGTGCTGCCACGTCTGTCAGGCTTTTATGAAGCAATCAGCACCTAAGCACAAATATTTTCCTTTGTGATCCAAACTGGTGATGAGTTAAGGGCAGGGGACAAAGCGAGGGAGGAGGCGGAATGGGTTCCATCAATGTGACAACACTGAGCAGGTAGGAACACAGCAGCAGATGTGATTACAGCCCCTCTCTGTCGTTCGGCTCGAGTTTAAAACCATCACAGAGTCAGAACCAGAAGCGGACCACCCATGTGGCGAGGCCGCCGCTGCACAATAGCTCGGTCCATTCAGAGTAGATGATATCCAAACTCCACAACAACCTCCACGGCAGCAGAACCCGCTGAGCTATTCTCCGTTTGCTTTTACTAACATAGACTGACCGGTGTGTGCCAGTCGCCACATGGTACCGCCGTCTGTTTTTACGTGACGTCAACGTCTCTATGGCAACATCAGGCCACCAGAGCAAAACACGCCGCTGCTCAGGCTTCATTTAACAATATTTGTGCAGGTGACGGTTCGAATGAAACAGAGATACCTCAGTCACATTTATGAGCTGCTCCTCTGGGCCGTCTGCGATTCGTCGCAAAGAAATACACAGTTCTAACCTTCATCCACTTTAACGGGCCAGGCTGTTTTTATAGATAGGCTTATATTTGAATGTTATTATTCACTCACATCTCCAGACATTCATAATGAATTATGATGCATTCATAATGTTTTATAACACTGGCAATTGTTTCTAAGGCTCTACATCAACAGTCATAAAACATCAGTGATGTGACATTTAATCATAGTTTATTAGGTTCATGAAAAATCTGCGCTGTAAATAGTTCTCCAATAAAGAAAGAAAACAACCTCCGATCAATCCATATCAATATCAGGTTTAAATCAGACAGCAGGGTCCATTAAAGCAGTTCCGTTTCCCCCTTTTTGTCAATACATCTGAAAGCAGCAGACCCGTCATGAAGACAATAATATGAACTTTATTTATGAGTCTGTTCTAACACAGTTACAAATAAAATTAAATACTCCAACTTGAAAATTGAAGGAACATAAAAATCATCACAAACAAACAGCAAGGTTTGACCGTCATCATGTGACTTCCTGTCTGTTAAAATCGATCCTAGAATTTGGAGTCTTAGTGTTTTTCTGATCTGTGCTGTGAAGCCCTCGGAGGACGTCGTCGGTGAACGCAACTCTAAACTGTTTCAGTGACTGATAAGAGAGGCTAGAATGGATGGAGGGCCAGCATAGCAACAGAGTGTTTGTGTTGTCTGAGGAAAACACAAGCCTAATAACGATGCAGAGAGGCTGCATAAATATCCAGCTGCTGTCATCCATAGGAGGAAAAAGCTTCTGTGAATCCTGGAAAAGACAGGCCTAAAAATAAAAAGCTTAGCTAGAGAGAGAAAGAAAGAGAATTGTGATGTGGAGTTCATGCCTTTACAAAACTTGAAAGCAGGTTGCAGTCCAAAATAAATCATTTTTTTAGAAAGACTTTGAAGTTAATGTTTGAACAAAAATAAAAATGTTCATGAGATAGCAGCGTATCGCTGCATGTGATCTCCAAACAGCACGGAATCGTCAAACCTCTGACAGATTTGGGTCTCCTGCTGCGTTTTGATGAAAAGTGTGCCGTTGTATTCACAGTAGTCGCTGCAGTAATTGGTCACTTAATATCTATCCTGATTCTCAACAACAACAGATATCACGTTGACAAACGATGAAGCGCCGTGTGTTTGTGGTTACCGTGGGAGTGCCTTCATTTTTTATTTTTTTTTGACGTATTTCCTCTGGTGGCAGCCGTTCCGTTCACTCTGAGCTGAAGCGCTGGGTTATCACAGCCTTTATGTATATTTTAGTTTGATCTCGCACGTAAACAGCAAGTAGCGAGACCTTCCATCTGTTCCGCATGCCTGTTCCCGTTCCCAGAGTGCCGTGCGTGGCGCTGTGCACACGTGTGTATTTACAGTACGTGTTCGGCTTCGCTGCCGTTAGGTTCATTACACAAACCCTTCAGATTCTCCTTCTGTGCAAACAAAGCCGGCGTTGTGATGAAGTGACCCTCGGCCCGATGTAGGGAGGAACACGACAATGATGCCGCCGAGCCCAGAGAGGAAGGAATGGTGTGTAGCATAACCAGAGGAGTGGGTTTGGAGGAGGATTCGAGAGGATGGGAATCCCTCGTCATCCAGAACATGTTGTCACGATGGAGCTCTCACCAGCAGCAATGAGGCTGGGAGGGGAACGTGTAAAACGCCACTCTAACAAGTCTCCTGGGAAGTCAGCTGCACAAAGAGGGAACAGCTTGTCTGATAGAAAATACTTTCAAGATGAGGACAGAAGCAGCCGTCTGTCCAACTCTGTCCACATGTCCTGCGTTTGGTTTGCTCACATGTGATCCAACATGGTAGCAGGAAACGGGCGGGAAACTACAGCAGTAAAAGAAACTAGTTGATTGTGAATCAGACCCATGGGTGGGAGGAAGTGTTATTCAAATCTGTCACAATTATCACACAGACACTAAACGGTGTTTATTGAATTTAACCACGGTCAGAATGACTGTGACTGGAAACAGCTGGATGAAACAGAAACATCCGGCAGCGCTCGTCAGGTTTCATCTGTGTGACCGATTAAATTAGCCTTCAGCACCACCAGCTGTTTATGTCTGAGGGAGCCTAAATTTCGAGTGATCAGGACATGGATCATTAGATCCAACGTCACGCCGTAAGAGGACATGGTTTGGTTTGAAGATGGATAAAACAGAGTGCTAACTAAAGCTGCCATCAGTCCATCCAGGTGATGTTCAGACAGTTTAAATATAAACTTTACGGTTTGAATAAATAGCTTCTTCATCAGACTGACAGTGTAATAGTGTAAAAGAAAGAACACAACTAAATATTTATGATATAACAAATCATTGACGCTGTCCTTTCACAGGTCCTAAACTTGAGCAGTCATCAGGCGCGCGTTCTTTTCCTCCTAGCTGATATTGTTGCTCATCTTTTCCAGATGATCACATGATCACCTCCACTAGAATCTATAAAGCCCGATCTGATCTGACATCTGTGCAGATCTGGGATTAAGTGATGACAGTCCAAAACAGTTGAAGAAAAGAAAACAAAAGACGGTGGTAATGCAATGGAAAATTGGATTTGATCACTGATGCATTTTCCATACAGCCTGATGTTGTCCTTTATGTGGTTTCTGTCCCGCTGTCAGCTGCCGCCGTCTCCTCAATAATTCACGAGTCCATCTTTGTAATATTTCCTATGCAGCGTCTACGGCCCAGCAGATTGTGAATATGAAATCTCAGCAGGTGTAGATTCTATATTTTTGAGGCTAAAACATTTTCTTAACCATTTATCCTGCTGTCGATGAAACCGTTTTTAATATCAACGTGGTGAAGCTGCTGCTGAGGATTAATTTAAGTTTGCGATAAATGACCACAATTATCCTTAACTAATTCACTGACAGGGAGCGTTTGCATGTCATTTCCTCTGGCGCTATTAAAGAAGTCACTTTGCTAACAAACAGAAAAAAAGCACATCTCAGCAGAATGAGCCACTGCCCCATTAATCTCCCTTAGCATCAGTGGACGATGGCCATAATGCGGCTTTGAATAATAACTGTACAACAAGTACAAAGAAGAAGCAGTGATGAACTCCCACTGCGTTTACTGCTCAAACAGTAACTTCTGCTTAATTCAGTTAATATACGTATGTTCAGAACAGAAGTTCTGGACTCTGCAAAAACCGCTGGAAAGCGGATCGGGGCACCGGCCAATAGAGACCCCGGTAGTCTGGTGCAGGTCCAGATTCAGGGGTAGATCTTTGGTCAAGGTGGTATTTTACAACATTTATGTGTAAAACTTATTTCCAAACCTTTAATTTTGTTTTTGTCAGTAGCAATGTCCAAGTATTTTGTTTATAACTTCTCAATTTTAGGTTTCTTGCAATTACGGTAATTATTACACAAAAGTTTTTATTTGTAGGAAACATTTGTGTTCATGTTTTATAATCCGTGTCCATTTGGGGTGTATCTAGAGTTCACTAATGTAATAAAATAATACAGAGCATTTATTCATGAATCATTTATTTTTTAATACAAATAATGTTGATTTTGTGGTTTAACGTCAGTCTTCTAATTATTTAATGAAGTAATTTTAGGTGTCACTTCTGATAACACGGATAAAAAGGACTGTGGAATAAAATGCATCTCCCGTCGTCACTGCAGGAATGAAACATGTCTCATCCTGAGCCTTCAGAGAACCAATTTCAATAAATATTAATGTCCAATCCTTCCTGTTGTGTAAACCTGAAGACCCGTACCAGAGGTCATCCCTGGAGGGGGGGGTTCACCACCAGACGCAAATCATTCCAGAAACTCAAATCAAATATTTTAATCTGTCCTGCCTCTGCTTGTCTCGTTCCCATCAGGAGTCCCAACTCCCAGCAGCCATGTGAGAGGAGCTGTCAACAAGCAGAGGATGCCATCATCCAGTTAAAGGAGAGTCCCTCTCTCTCTCTCCCTCCCTCCTGCTCCCACCCTTCATCCCACATGAGGACGAGAAGATGATTATCACCAGCCGGCAGTCCTTCAATGTCCTGACAGTCATCTTCCTCCTGCTGTCCACTGCAGGTCTGTCCACTTTCCTCTTATCGTTCTGTCTTTCTGGTTGTTAAAAGCTTTTTGCCACTAGTCACTCCTGTCAGGCTAAAAACCTCAGATCCTTCAACGCGGGTCTCACACTGAGTGACCCTTGAACTAAATACACGATCAGCCCCAGAATAGACAAGTAAATGGCTAAAAGTTGACATCTGATGGCTATAAATAACTCAGAGATGTTTGGAATAAAACCATGTTGATATGCAGAGAGTGAACGATGTATTCAACTGCTGCTAGAGACGTGGACTTCACAAAGATTAGAATAAGATTTCAATTACTACAGACACATTAAAAATGTTTTGCTGCAACTGGAATTTCACATAAATGACAGAATTACTTTCTTAACTGTTTTTCCATGAGAACTATTGGCAATAAAACAGAATCATCCTCATAATTTCTTCAGCGAATCCATGACGGTGTTTAGTTTTGTTTTTTGACCCAGCAGAATTACTGGCTTCTTTACATCCTTTCAAAAAGTTTCAGGGAAACTTCATCCAGTAGTTTTGGTTTTTTTTCCACAAAAATACAAATCGACTGACACGAAAACATGACCTGTCCAAACTTAAAATACAGTCTTCTTTGAATGTAAAATTGGTTCAGTTTATTGGTATGCCAAAAAGATATGGCTGCAACAATTTAATATTATTCAGAATTTTTATTGTGAAAAAGAAAAAGTTTGATTCCAGTTTCCCTCAGCTCAAATAGATGTTACCTGTCTTTTGTTTGACCAAAGATATTTCATATACATGTTAAATAAAAGCATTTTACATCTTAACTCAGGCTATCAATTGCGCCTTAGATTTCTTCTGTTTTTTAAGAAATGCAACAAACTGGTGGTGAAACTAACAACCAACCAATCAGTCAAAAAAGAAATAAATACTGTTCCATATCTGATTTGAAGGACTCCTGTTTCCTTAGAGACGTTTCAACTGCCGACCTCAAGGATTCATGGAATATAAATAACGAGTTAATCCCATCTCATTTAGTCGATGCAGAGGTCAAGTGAAGAGCTTCCTCTCTCTGTAAAGCTACCTTGGACTTCTAATCCTGCTTTGCCCTTCAGTGACCCCTCATTGTTCTCCCTCGGCTGCTAAGATCAGTGTTATTGACAGGAACACCCACCTCATTACAACCTGAGAGCGTCTGATTTGTGGACGGATTCTATCCCCACAAAGCAGGAGTGGCGCTTCGGTTTTATCACAGCAACACTTTGACTTCCAGACTGTGAGGCTCCACTGGAGAAACACGAGTCCACTGCACTAAAATGGATCTCCATTTGAAAGGGAATAATTTAATGTAAGCTCAGAAAGGAGAATGATCGGGATGAAAAACAAATCAAAGAGGCTTGCCGTTATGTAAAAATACACATGAATAACACCAACTGATATCAGAGAGAGGAAACGGCAACGCAGTGTCAAACATGCTTGGGATCATGTCACTGTTTGTGAAGCGTGTAGTGTTCACTCAGGAGGATGCCTCGATGGTGGATAAACATCTTGTGAGTCGTGTGCTATCACAGTGGAGGAAACAGGTGGTGGAAGGAGGGTCTCTCTAGGGGAGAAAGCATGATGCGATTCCCTTCCAGTGAAATTAACAGGGTGCAGCACCCAAAAGGTTGACCATCCTTCTGAGACGCACCTCAACGGTTTCACCTGGATGACATTCAAGTGAAACATTTATGATTCAGGACCATCCTCTCTCTTATACCTGAGGGTGCAGCACACTAAAGGGTTTTAGTCCCACCTTGAGTGAACACGATGAATTCACATTTTGCTCAGATTGGAAATTTCTTCCATGTTGTAATTAGTATCACTTCTATGCAGCGAGGACGCTCTGACTTCAGGAACATTCAAAGCTTTATTATTAGGAACAGAAAGTGAGGACGCCAAAGGTCTGATTAGTTTTGAGTGATTTGAATAGTCGAGTCTGGCCTGATCCAATTTGTTGTGCATTACATCCCGTAACACACCGTACCCCAGCAGTCTGACACTCATCCTATCTGGTTCATCTCTCTGACAGATTGGTAATTTATTATTATCACACTGATTCTCGGCTGCTGCTCAAGTCGATCACCTGTGATTCCATTTTATGCAAAAGTTTATTGGTTTCCAGATAGTACAGCGAAAACAATATTGTTTGTGAGACAGCAACTCCACACAGATTCATCTCCAACCGCTGCAGGGATTTGAATGCAAATAAGCAAGATGAATATTTTTGCCCCTTATTTTCACATTGCTTAATAATAAACTGTCTGCGGGACTCAAAAAAGAAGTAGAACATGTTTTTAAAGTTCACTCAAGCTTTGATGAGCAAAGGGTCGGGTCGCCCTGCTTCTTTCATTTGAATTTAGTTTGTGTCGTGATGTGAAACTCTGACAAAAACTCCTTTCATGGATTTAATCTCAGTTCTAACAGATCTTCTGGGCAAAACAGCGTCTCTTTTTGACTCCATTCTTGCACTTTAACATCATGTCCGTCAATTCTAAAACAATATTTTTTTTTATTCCTTGCCCCGCACTAAATGACCTGAACTTTCTGAGTCTCCCACCAAAAACAAAAATACATTTGTCAGGGGTTTTTTTTAATCCATCTCAGAATGTTTCTTTCTCTTGGTGTACATAAATATTTCCTTCCCTATATTTTCTGACAGCTATTACATCTACCGCTTTGTCTTTCCTAAAACTGCAGCCCTCTCAGCTCATTACCGAGTGTGCGAACCCTACTCCGACCACAAGGGGCGCTACCATTTTGGATTTCATTGCCCACGCCTCTCGGACAACAAGACCTATATGTACTGCTGCCACCACAACAACACTGCATTTAAATACTGCTGCAACGAGACGGAGTTCCAGACGGTCATGCAGCTCAACATCACCACCACCTCAGACGGATATGCACACAAGTGAGTTGTTGGTTTTTTTACCCCGTCGTCCAGCCAAAGCCTGCGATACGACCACCTGCAGCATTATATCAGTTTACTGATGAAAGCGAGGCCACAGCATTAAAATTCATGAACCTGCAGGTCACTTAAGCCAGAGGTTCTTTCATTTGACATAATTTCTGGATGTCCTCAGTGGCGGCGAGGTGCACACTGGTGACGTGTTGATTGGCCTTCGCCATCCTTTGAAGTGTCTTCCTGTCAGATACAAAGCAGTTGCCGTACCAGACTGATCCAGCTGGTCAGGATGCTGTCAATGGTGCAGCGGTAGACGTTCATACCAACCTGAGAGGTGTTTCATCTCTTCTGCTCAGAAAGAAGAAACACTAATGTGCTTGTCGAGGTTGGAACCAGGTTATTATTGATGCACCACCCTACCAGGCCCTGTAGGCCCGCAGCCTTAGAGTCCAGTAACAAATTGCAGAGCGATGCTTCAAAGCCTCCATCATCACGTTTGGTGACTAACTTGGAGGAGATGATGATGTTGAAGGCTGCACTGAAGTCAGTGACGCGTATGTATTATTAACAATGTGTGGGAGGACGCAGTGTGGCACTGTGGAAACAGGGTCCTCCATGCTGCTATGCTGTGGGTTTACAGTCGGTGGTGGCCTACATGTCCTGCTTCACCTGTCAGGCTGATATTCTCAGTCCTGGTAGCACTACTTGGCCGTCTTGATGCCCGTTACTGTTCCCTCCAGAATTAGCACGCAGGGGAACATAAAAAACAGTTACACGTAATTTAAATTCTATTGGCAGATAGAAGGATCAGCGTTTAACCACCAAATTTTCCATTTCAAATGAGCAATGAATCCAGACTTTAGTCCAACAAGTTTAATTTCCATAAGTACACAGACGGAGGCCTGTGTACTTATGGAAATGAAGTCTGACCAAAATCACCTGCTGAGCTCTCTGCTCTGTAGACATAGCATCTGGCTAACTTGATAGCACTGTTGTTTTTGAAGGTATATTTACTCCTGTTCCTCCCAGGTCAAAAGGAATGAGTCAAAGTGCTTTATCAACATCACCATCCACATTAAATGATTATCAGTTCTTTTTTGGGCCTGGATGGAACTTTCCACCTAATTACAGTGAAATCTGTTGAGCTAGTTTTGAAATATCCCTGCAGAGCACAAACAAGCGTGAACCAAACCTTAGCATCTTTGCCTTGGTGAAGGTAATTAGAGGGAAAAAAGGATTCTGGAGTTTTATGGTGGAACAAACAGTCTGAGAGAAGACATTTCCTCAGATCTGATGAAAACAGCCGCTTACAGTCATGCTCACAAGCTCCCCCAACAGTATAACGCTCATTGACACTCTGTATCTCTTACTTGGGGGGTTCGTTGACATGGCTGACATTGATCCACACCTACAGAGGCTTTCAGAGTAGAGCAGATGCTGAAGGCGGTCATGTTGGAACTGCGACGCCTCCGTAAACGCTCACTAAGCAGGTGTTAAGTGCTGGCTGTTCCATCCTGATCCTACATGTTTCTAGTCAAAGATATCAGTCATAAATGGCAGCCTACTGTCACAAACACCTGAATAAACTAACTTAATTACAGGACAGGCCTACCGCTGTCTTTGAGCTCTCAGCAGGTAGCGGCTGCCCTCCAGGAGGTTATGGTATTTCATTTTAGTGTCAGACGTCCTGTCGGGACACTTTTTCATCCGCTGGTTTTATGTAACGCTGGCCAAGCAAATTAAACCAGCCATAACTCTGGCATGACTCCCAGCGCACGGTGAAAATGTTCTAGTTCACAGCTTGAGGTAAAACCTCAAATGTTCGTCCTTTGAGGGCTTCTGGAGAATCAAAATGTAGGTGCAAAATAAATAATTAAATAAACAAATAATTAATTAAATAATGCTGAGTAATCCTGGTTCAAAAGAGCAAACTGTCAGTTCTCTTTGTCATGTGAGACACAATAGAACTACAAATCTGATTCTAAGTGAGTCATCGTCCATCACTCTGACAGTCGTGTGGCTGTGAATCTGAAGTAATGAGTGGATTAGCAGCATCAGGGCAGAATAACAAGAGAAAACCTGGAGGTACGTCTGTGTTGTTGAAGAGGTGGAGAAATTAAACCCCAAAAATTATTAAAACATTCAACAAAATACAGGTTTGAATTAGATGGTGTGTTAAACTTTTTAGCATCAATCATCTGTGACATCACTACAGATGTGTGTTCTTTCTGGTTTATGTCAAACGGAGATGTCTGACACAATTTTGAAGCTAAATTCAGATGTTTTGAATCATCACTAGAACTGTTTCCATTTATCTGTTGAAAACAGCTGCTTGTCATATTTAATCACTATTTCTACATCACTTTCATTGTGTGATGACAGACTGGCCGTTGTTCTGGATGTAATGGATCTCTAAATGGCAGAGCCAACACCAAACATGAAGTTCCATTCTGATCTTAAGCCAATTAAGAGTCAAAAAAACTAAAAAAAAAAAAAATCCCAAAAACAGATCGCTGACAAAACGACCACAAATCTAAAAACTCTCCTGATCCATCCAGTTGATTGAAGTGGGACAGACGGCTGCAGATCCCCCCACCTGATTGATGGCTGATGAGGCTGTCAGAGTCTACATGTAAGTGTGACGTAGTGCCCAGAAATAGTTTAGTGATGATCAGATTTGTGCTGCAGTGGTGATGACAACTGAGTAGAAGAGGACAAATCACTAATTGTGATTATTTTTCTGTCCTTGAGTCAAATTCTGTGACTCAAGAAAACAAATTGAGATGGAACCCTGTTACATTGAGCTAATCAGCTGTTCGCCCGCTAACTAGTAACGTGCTGCTAGTGCTCCTATTGTCTACTAATGTATAGGAAATCAGAGATTGCTGCTCATACAACGGATGGACAAACAGGAAGCCATCACCCCCTCAGATTAATGTAATAGACATATAAGCTATTTTACAGGTAAATGTCTGGTGAATATAGCTGAGGATATGTTTCCTTTTTTACCTTAGCATCATAATAAGACTGAATCACTTTCAATTCATCTGATATTACCAGCTTAACATCAAGCACAAATACTTAGCATCCCAGTCTGAACATGAGAGTTCTTTCTGTTCTCTCAGGAAGCGACCTCTGTTCATCTGTTCATCCAAATCTTCCTCACATGAATCCAGCTTGAAACATGAACATTTATGAGTGCTGAAAACCTGGAACAGAGACATTCAGAGAAAATGATTAAAAAGCCTAATGACGTTCTCCATCATTCTGGGAGGCCGTTTTTAAAAATGGAACAGAAGGACGGATTTCAATAGAATTATTTAACTTGTTATCAAGGGAGGATTTGATGAAAGTCTTCCTGCATGAACAGCAAACATTCACACCTGGCAGCTCCATCGTACCTACTGGGACTTAAGAGCATGTGAGGCGTGTTTATCACCTTTCCCAGATTCTGCAGTGCTAATGCTCCCATTCTGTTGCCCCCTACAGTAATTACACTGCCCTGGTCGGTGTGTGGATCTATGGTTTCTTCGTCATGGTGCTGCTGGCGCTGGACTTCCTGTACTACTCAGCCATAAACTACGAGCTGTGTCGAGTCTACCTGGAGAAATGGGGTCTGGGAGGACGCTGGCTGAAGAAGGCTCGGAGCCAGTGGCACAGGTCCATCCCAGAGGAGAGCGAAAGCCAGGCTCAAGTCCAGCCCATGGTCTCCAGCCACTACCAGCCCAGACACAGCCTCAGGGGGGAGAGCCACAGCCCCACCCTCCTGCCGTACAACACATCCACCGCATGGTGAGTCACTGTCACAAGACGACCGCCTGCCGGCAGTTTGACACACGCCTCGACTTAAAGGTGCAAAAATCAGCAGATAGTGAGCTAAGAATTGCATCACAGACCTCCTGGGGAACAGCCGGTGCCTTTGTGGGAAAGTTGGCAGTCTGTAAATAATTTATATACAACAGATAAGAGGAACACTGAAAAAGGCTGCTGGGGTTCTAAAAGGGTGTCTTGTTTCTTAATAATCTTTGTGGAAATACTCAACTTTTTCCTGTTTTGACTGCACCCAAATTTCTGTACTTTAGCACTAAATAGCATGCTGCTGAGGAATTTCAGATGGACTCAGTTGTTGGCTGTGTGATAAAAGAAAAAAATAGAAGCTAATGTTAGCTGCAGCTACTGCAGGGAATTCAACTCGACAGGGGGCATCCAAGTTTTGGGAGGCTGTTCTGTGTAGCCATGAAACTGAAAAGGACCTTTTGGGGCCTCTGGATCAGAGGTACGTCTGGAGGAGGAAGAATGTAGAGCGTGTAGAGGGTCAGATGGATTCCATCAAGGATCGGGGGATCCTAGAAGAAAACCTCTCCATCTGGAGGAAGATGAATCTTGGACGTGATTGGACGTTCCAAAAGGATGATGATCTTAATGCTGTGCATCACGCTAGCAGCGGGAGAGTCTCTACAAACTACTAGAGACGCTTGTCATTAAGGGATCTGGCAAATGTGAAGGAGAATCGCAATATAAACAGAGAAATAAAACACAGGGACAGAAATGTAGTGTAGGATTCAGTCATAAACCTTGTGCTGTTACAGAATATAATGAGTTCTGCTCTGATAAACACATTAACGTCGGTGAAACAGAAGCTTACAGAACCATTCTTAAATTTCCTTTGTGCTTGCTCTTACCGCTAACTTCCCTGTGTAAAGAGCAACATGGCAGGAAAGCCGTGGAGCCAGTGGGACAAATTAGAGCGTGTCTGACATACTTGTGTTGAGTCAGTGGGGAGGAAGCTCAAACATCAGGCTCCACAGTTTTGAGTTCCGTTATTAAGAGTCCCATAAGAACAGGATTCACATACACAACCACTACGAGTTCTGTAAATCTGCTCTTTGCAGAATTCACTCAGCGTTCAGTAACACACACCGTCAATATTTGAAGACTTCCGCACAATAATGGACAATTTTTTACAAGACCCCCGGTCTGTATTTGTCTTTCACACTATTTCTAAAAGAGATCCAGTTTTAATTATAGCAAACTCATCACAAGCCGTCGTTACTAATTGATAGACCAGCATCACATGATGCCGACCGGGGGCCTGAACTCGTATGTAAAATGAATGATTCAACTCTTTCACCCAGTTTCCGTGGCAAAATGCCATCGTCTGTCGTTTCATTTTATCCTTTATTAAATGTGAGTCTTGGGGTGCTGCATAGTTGTGTCGCTAAAACTCACGAGTTGATTTACGATGTTGAGATTGGTTTGCAACGTGCGACATCCGCAGGGATCGCATCGCCGCCGCGAAAACATTGGGCACGGTGTGAACAAACCGACATTTCTGTGCAGTCAATTTTTCATTCAGTCTCAGACACCCTATCTGTCCGACTGGAGCTTGGAGTCTCTTCCCAGACATCTCTCTCTCTCTCTCTCTCTCGGGCCATGATAATTTAATGTGGGCCAAGGTTTGACAAATGGCTCTCAGAAGCTGTGTGGACTGGGAGAAGCGTAGATTGGAAGGACTGGGATGCTGCAGAGGGATCTTGGGGCTGTTCTTCGGGTTAATTCACACTGGACGTGTCTACAGAGCCTCTTCATTAGACACAAAGGCAGTCCAGCGTGATAGAACACATCAATCCAGGACTTACCAGGTGGTGGCAGATCTCCAGCCTCTAGCAGGAGGATGTCTACAAAAACAATGAATGCAAGGATGTCTAGATAACGGTGCAGAAAACCAGGCGCAGAATCCATGCTGATGATGACTGAGGCGTAGCAGTATGGGATTGTCTTGTGCAAGTTTCTGTTTTAATAGATAAACAGGGCAGCAGTTACAGAGCTAAGAATAGTCCTCTGTGATAAATAACATCAGTAGAGTAAAATGAAGTCTCCCGCCGTTTCTGGGCCAGAATTAGAAGATCCAGTCCGCAGCCACTTCCTCAGAATTCCTCCTGTTGAGCCACCTTGATGGCTGACAGCGTCATGCACATAAGATGACGTTGCCCACACACAGTGCGTCATCAGATGGCCGTGTTTTTTTAACTTGGTGGGTTCAAATCATCCACCCCCGGGGGGAGGATGCTTGGTTACTGGCTCAGAAAACTGGATCCACTTAGTTGAACATCTGCCGGCCAACTGTAAACAAAGACATGGGGTCAAGTCCCACAACTGGATCGGCATGCATCTACAAACAACCCTGTCGCACAGCGAAGCAGGAATCCAGCAGACGGGATTAGCAGAGCTGCAGGATGTGAAGTCAAAGCGTCTTTTTCTTTACACAACATGCTACTTGGTCAGAACGGTGGAATGCTGTTTACCACATCGCTGGAATACACTGCTGCTGATACGCTTGGGGTTCAGTGTGGGCGGCCTGGGAAGCTGTTGTGAGTTTATCTCCATGGATACCATTTATCAGAATCTCTTATTCATGTATGCAGACTCGTAAAAAAAAAAAGGTACCTAGTGCCATCCGTCACCAAATGATGTGAGATGGAGGTGAGAGACAGAACAGTTTCTTTGCATAGTTGGACTTTTTTCAGGGTGATGTGTCACTGCATGGCAGCAACAAGCCAGTAATTTGCACTGCGGGTCAGTTAGTAATAGCACATGACATGGATGCTGACAACACGTCATCCTTGCAGCCATGCTGATGCTTAAAATGATCAACACACGACCGTAATACAGCAGTCCTCTAACTCAGAGGCATCTGGACTCGACTCCTGCAGAGGAGGTGCTGAAACAAAGATAGCTGTCCGGAGACGCAGTTCGGGAGCCGGTCAAAAAAGACAAGCAGATCTTCACTGGTTTCTGCAAGTCACTAACTTTTACGTCTTGAGCCGTGTTTGAAATGAAGCAGTTTCTCCGATATAATCTGATGTCCGATGGGGCGGCAGGAGCTCTGTCCACTAGGTCTGATGCTGGAGGGTGGCTGGGTCCAGACCTGCTCGTGGACCAAATATCTGGAGTGTGAACTAGTAGTTGGAGAGTTGCCATTTCACCTCCTGAGCACTGTCGAGGTACCCTTGAGCAAGGCCCTGTCCCCAAACAAGCTGCTCATTGGGGCGCACCAGAAATTAGCTGCCTGCTGCTCTACCATCATCCTCTCCTCTGTTTGAATGCCTACAGGCCCTGTGTGTGTGTGTGTGTGTGTGTGCGTGCGTGCATGCGTGTGTGTGTGTGTTCACTCTTTCAACCAAGCTCTAGCTACCCCCTCTCCCAGTCTTCTAGCTAAGCTAATGTAGCAGGCTGCTTGTTCCAGCTTCAGAGTGGTGCTGATGAAAGCGTATCGGATCTCCTTTCACTGGAGAGTGAGGGTTTGTCAGGAAAACTGAACGATCATATCGCCACAGGAAACAGTTGCCGTCCCACTGAGCAGAGTTCTCATGTGACCTCAATCAAACTTGTTCCTGGAAGCTCCTGTTTTAGCAGCTTGATTGTCTGCTATAGGACATTCAAAGTTTGGCCTGTACCCCAATTTTCACCAACTTTTTGTGCCTGGAAGTCGACTTCTAGCAATTAGTGGTGTCGGGCAGCATCATCATCCTCTGGCTGTCTGCGCGTCAGAACTAAAACTTAACAGACCAGCAGTGAGAATCTCCTATCACTTATTTTACTCAGAAGTGCAACAAATCTCTGATCTGGTGTTGTTTTAGTCTCCACTGAATATTTAAATAAAGTTTGTTAGATTCAATCTTACATTTCAAAACTAAGCTGCTCCTTCGCTCCGTTTTATTATGATTGTTAGGATGTTGTATGACATCAAAACGCTCCACAACAAAGGTAAAGAAAAGAATTACGGATTTTAGTTTGTCCTGTGTGATCAATGAACACGTTTAGATATCATTTTAGGAGTCATGTATATGTATACTGAGCTGATATTCCATCTTTTTCTGTTAGTACAGTTGAGGTTGAGTAAAATCTATTTTTCCAGCTCCCAGTTAACAGATTCCTCCTCTGAAGAAACATCAACAAAATTTTCCCGATGCTGAATTTGCTTTTAGTTTTAGCAAAATTACTGAAAAAATTTTGATAAAATTCTTTTAGAGGATTCTTTACACAACATTCCAACTTTGTGATCCAGGTTTTACCTCCTGAATATTCACATCCACATCTGAACCGACCTGTTGACTCTATGGTAATAATAGAAATGCACATTAGGAAATTATTCGGTGACTGTCTGTCCACAGAGCAGCAAGCCAAGACCTGGTCCAATTAAAACCACTCTCTCCATGTGGTGCGAGTTAATTAACACCATAGATGCTACAAAGGCAGCCAGGCAAAGATTTGTGCTGCAGGCTGAAGGGGAGCAGGAGGTGCAGCTCCTTGCAACTTGAAGAATGACTGCTGGGATTGCCACAAGCTGGTGGGGTTGAAGTTTTTGTATTTTATCACATTTGTTTAGTGGAAAGAAACTTGTGTCAATGAACAACCGTTTCTCACCAGCCTGCCAACAGTGAAGAGTCCCATCCGTCCATACAGCTGTAGGTGAGGCGTAGATCAATAAGGTGAAAAATAAAGTTGGATTATCACATCAGTCTTTGTGTTTTCATGCCTTGAGCAAGTTTTAAAGTCAATATGTTGTTATATGAACGTTCATTTGGGCGATTAAACACAAACGTTGTGATCTGACAGCCAATCCAAAACCCCTCGTCTGTAACCTGCGTCTGTACTCCTGTTTATTTCCTGTTTTCTCTCTCTCTCCGTGCAGAAGGATTCTGTGAGTGGATGGCCGGAAGAGTAGCAACACCTCATCTCCTCACGTGGTACAGAGGACACGCCCCCTAGACGCCCCCCCCCTCTGGACTACAGACACACACACGGTGGTGGGCTAGCCATACTGTAGTAATTTCTGATGAGCACAAACCCCATGAACCAATGTGGCATTTCAAACCCCCAGTTAACCAAAGGCTACCAGGATTCATCAAGGACTGTCCCGCTGCTGCCACAGCAGAGGGATGATGGACACGTCCAAAACAAAGACCCCCTGAGGCCGGCGCCGAGGCCCAGAGCGTTCCAAACAAGCCCCGACGGAGCTGGATGAACTCGGACCGGCAAGTTGCCTGTTTTTAAAAAGAAGCTCATCTCGCTAGATATGAAATGTCCGTTAAACTGCCTTGTCAGTTTGTGTTCATTAGCAGTTAGACAGTTATCTATTTGGTGATTTATTTATGTGAACTAGTCAGACAAATAGATGAGTGGTTAACATTCAGAACATGTAACAGCTTAGGTTGATGCTGAGCATCTCGCGTAGACTAGAATGTTTTGTTATTCTCCAACCAGACTAGAGATGTCTGCAGCCATGTTGAAGAACTGTATCGTACCTTCTGCAAAACCAGTGAGTTCTTGATATTGTAACGTCTGACGAGGACACAGCGCCATAAATTCATAGAGTTGAACGGTTTCTATAATATGTAGTTCAGTGGTTGTGAAGAAAAGGAAGAAGTTCTTCACCCGGAACAGAGAAGAGGATCAGGGATGCTTTCAGAGAAGCTTTATGCTAAGATAAACATAACCTTAACCTTTGGCTCGGAGCACACAAGCCCATCCAAGACATTAGTCGTGAGGTTAGTGAGACAGTTGCCTGGGTAACCTCATCCGACCACTTGTTTGCCCTTCCTCATTACCGGAGATGCCTGCTCCATTAGCAATATGATGCATCCATTTGGTTCCTTCCTAAAGGAGCACTGTGCAGCCCACATTAGTAACACACAATTGTAGGCAATCAGCCATATTAGAAATGTTAAAAAAACAAAAATACATTAACTCCCCTCCAGCAATAATGTACAGCAGCCGAATCCTAAGGAAGAGACGGAGCGTTGGACGTCTGTCCCACGAGCACTGGGCATCGTCACTGATCAGTTTATGTTCAATAAGAGCGTGACGTGATAAATGTGTTTGTGAGACTCATATCCAACATTTGTGTATCCAGAAAGAAAAATAATTTAAACTTTTATAGTGAAAAGATTAGATTAGACCTGCAGATGACTTCATCTCCCAGTTTCTTCCTCATCAGTCAGAAGTTGTCTTTGTTGGTGATAAAACTGTCTGTTGTCATGGTGAGAATGGAGATCAGTTATCTAAATTGTTCTTATATTTAAACATACAGGGTTTCCGTTTACTGTATTATGAGACAAAGAAGGGTCTTTTGGAACTACAAGTGAAGATTGTTTTTAGTCACATCCGACTGAAAATAGTTCCACATCAACCACACACACACGAAAAAAGATTTTTCAGAATGTGGTTATGTTTTTTAAATAATACCGACAAACCAAAACCCAGCGTCAGGGCTGTGCGATATGATTTCTGATCTAATACGTCCTTCACTTGACAAATTCTCTTTCCGCCAGTGAACAGTGAACAGAGTGGTCCTGATGCTGGAGGTCATTCAGTGCCATGTTTGTTGACCTTCAAGTCGTTCTCTGTAAGAAACCGACAACAGTGCATTTTCTATTCACTCTTTATATTTCATTTTGTAATATTTTTATGTTTTGGAGGTTTTCAAAGGTAGAGTTTCTATCAGGAAAAAAATTAATGAGTTGATGTCACAACATCTAAGGAAAAAAAGAAAGCACCATCAGAAACAAGCAGTCCTCAAGTTTACATATTTATTTATTTATTACTGTTGAGTTCCAGTAAATAAAAACCTTTTATATTAATCTGATTTGGGGTTAAAGGCCTTTTAGGAGAGTACTTTGAAATTTAATATTATTTTAATTTTTTTTTACTGAAAATAAACAAATATATAACATAAATACACACCCAGATGGATGATTTAAAAAAAAAAAATCTTTTAATAGAATAGTTCAAAAAATGTTCCAGACAACTATATAGCGGGTAGTATAAAGTCATAAAACACATGCAAAAATAGAACCAGTTAACTGGGTCAAAAATCCAAGCAATAATTCCAAATCAAGAAAAAAGGAAAAAATAAAATCCAAGTTAAAAAAATGCATAAAATAAGACTAAATCCTATCCAAACCTTATGGGATCACCAGAGACTCTCAGGAAAACAAGAAGGAAATCACCAGGAATCATGAAGAGATGAAGGACAGACGGAAAACAGACAGGAAGAGGACAAGACTCTAAAATACAGGTGGAAACAATCAATAGAAAAGCAGAACAAAAGATGAATTGTGACGGAAAACGACCCAAACAAAAACAAAAAGAACAAAATGAGCTCAAACAATTCAAAAGTCTGGAATTCTGTTCATTGTCAGCGATGGTGGCGGATTCCAACTGAAAATAATCTTTTGTCAAGTGTACGCTTATAAACCTAGAAAGAAATAATACCTTATATGTGATCCTTTATTCTTCATTCAGTCATGATTATAGATTATATTTAATGAACTGGAATGGAAAAAGAGATTTTGTTCATATCGCATAGCCCTATTCAGCGTGAGAGGATTTGACAAGCTCACATTATTTGGCAAAGAATGATGTTTTGTCGTGGATTAAACGTTTCTCTTTAATTTAATTACCGAGACAAATTCTCTGGAATCCTGAAAATGCAGTCGTTTATGTTGAGCATCAAAGAAGCAGCGATCGGCGCCAGAATAAACCGAGCATGTGAGGACAGGTGGACGGGCCGGACGGCGGGAGTGGCGTCCCGATCTGGAACCGCTAATCTGACAGGACCTGTTTGTGTTCTGTTCTAATCTCTGCTACCAGGAGACAGAAACCAGCCGTCCTGTTTATCCGTGAACTCGTGAGCCGTTAGAAGCGATCTGCCGGCGTCGTCCTCTGTTAACAGCAATAATATTCACATTTGCTGAGTTGTTAGAGCCGAAGTTAATTCCCATTTCAGTGGCTAAAGTTTAATTGCGTTTGTCCCGGGGGCCTCGTGCCAGGGCTTCCAGGCGAAGGGGAATAGGACGTGTCCAAAAGAAATAATTGGCCCAGAGACAAAGCGGCGCTTCTAAATTACACTCTGTTGCTCTCTCCTGAAGCCGACTCCTTACTCCCACAGCAGGAGCAAACAGGGAGGAGAGGTTTTTAACAGGTGCACTAAAGGGAATTAATTAGAACCCAATGCTGGACCGAGTGGGGAAAAGGTGACGAGGGGGGGATCGCGTCTCTTTTCTGGGCTCTACGCTGGGTTCTGACCTCTAATGAGACAGAGGTGGGATGGTTTTATCAAGTCAAAGCCGGGTGGGGGTGGGGTGGGGGGGCTCACGCTGCCTCTGACAGGCTGTAGCAGGGTCACATGGATACACAAAGGAGGAACCCCCCCCCAAACACACACATACACACACACACACTCCTCTTCTTCTGATGTTGTGTTTTATTAAAAACAGTCTTGACTCCGGTCTGGTGTGATGTGGTATAAACTGTAGCTCAACCCTCTTCCCAATTAAATTGAAAATATTTTTTAAAAAAGGATGGGGAAGTGGGCGGGGCCACGCGTCTGTCCCAGTCTCTCCGGGTCATCATGGTTAACAGTTGCCTTACGGTTGAATACCCACCTGTACACAGAAGCTTTGTAGTGGTTGATACCTCACGTGTTGGGTGTGGTGGTGTTGATGATGTGCACCACGTTCTGTCTGTATTTACTACTAGATAGACGGTAAAGTACCGTTTTCAGTTGGATCGTTATTGCACTTGTTGACTTTGTATTGTCACGACAGGGAGAAATAAAGTTTTATCTTTTCCAGTGTGTTTAAATCCCTCTGTGTCGAGGAGAATCCTTTATTTCATGATTGGAACAGGAGCAAAAGATTAAAAATGCTGTCATGATCGACTTCTCCTCCTCCTCCTCCTCCTCCTCCAAGACGAAGAGCAAGACAAAACTGATTAATAATTTTTCATGATGAAGTCTTCTGTGTTGTGAAGAAATTAAACCGAATGAGAGCGCTGTCAGAACGTTCATTCTTTGGATTAATTTTCAAACATAGATTAAAGCCATAACTGATTAGCCTTTTATGCTAAGGTCAACTAGCATGTGACAGAAACATGATGTCATGTTTGTGATGAAGGAGAAATCCTTTCTTCAGTTTTTGTCTCCCTCAAACTAGACTGATCCCTCTATCAGTCGTGGTTCCCCTCCAGAGACACGGAACATTCTAATCTAGACCGGGTGTTCTTTGACACGCAGTGTTTTATTTCTTTTAGCATCATCCGAACTGGATTAGGGGATTATAACTGTCACTCCTGCAGTGCACACACACCACAACGACATCCAGAGGAGCTCAGAACTCACATTAACTCACATTTCCTTTATTGTATTTGCTGGTCTGAGGTTTGAAGCTGAGTCACGCTATCGATTTATTCAGCTGCGTTTTTGACTTGACCTTTTTCTGCTTTGTGTCGGCTTGAAGGCTTCTTCAGCCTCTCCCTGAACTGTTTTTCGTGTCAATCAATACCCCGCCAGATGATTCACCCCACCTCAACACGGTGGTCTTGTCAAGGAGATGGACTGAAAACCGGGCTGACGTAAAAACACCATTGAAGAAAAGAGGCGAGGGTGAAAATATGAGGCGATGGAGACGGTGGTGGGCTGGAACACCTCGCCTCCTATCAGGCACCTGCTGCTGCTCACCTACGTCAAAGGACCCCGGCAACCAGACGTTGTCAGGGTGGCTTTGTGCTCTCCTAACAAGCTCTGACTTCTGCTTTTACTGGACTGTCACATTTGCCTGTCGTTCGGTTCTGCTTCTCCTTTTACTCCCTTTTTATTCCAGTATGGCAGAAAACAAAGCTCTTCCCATCAATCACCATTTAAAAACCACATTCCGCGTTTCCTCATCCTGCTGTTATTGAGGAGTCTGAGATACATCCTGCCATCATTTATCTATTAAAACTCCATTAGGCCTCATTTCTGCTCCGGCCGGATCTTCTGTGGCACCAGAACCAACATTAAGATCCATCTCAAGCAGATGGTTATGTCCCTGACTCATGACGTCCATTTGAAACCAGCTCGTCTACCAGTAATGCTGAAGAGGGGGACGGAACCTCACGAGGAGTAAACATGAGAACAAAAATCAGTTCAAAACAAGTCAGGAGAAGGATGAGAGGAAGGTGAAGAGGAGGAGGAGGAGGAGGAGGAAGACAGGGTCCATCAGCGGAACCGTCTGGATAAGTTGTGTCATTAAAAGTTAAAAGTGATGAATGTAATTCATGCAGAACATGTTGAGCTACAAGGAGAAGTGCTTTGAGATCATGTGGCGGCGTCTCACGAGGTTCTAATAAATACATGAGGGCCCGTCAGCCCGACACAAACCGCCAGAATTATTTAAACGCCTTCAATTACAAATGGATTTTAAATCACGCGTCTCTAACCTGGAGTTTCTCCGTCCTGAACCAGTCCTACTTGTTCCAGAACAGCTTCTGCACAGCTTGATGACAACCTCATTAAGTCAGTTTCGAACATGGAGGACAGGACGTCCCCAAAAATGTCTTCTTGTTGTGTCCTGTATCACCCGAGGAATAAGGTTTCAGCGTTAGACACCGAGGGGACATCGTGATGTCGCTGCCCAACCCAGCAAGAGAGGATTTTTAGATACGACTTAAGCTATTTTTAACACAATTTCTAACACAACTTCTCTGTGCAGCTTGAACACGCTAACAGCAGCATATTGGCAAGAATTTTTCACCAACCGTGACGTCAAACAATGTGAAGCAACCTTGTCCTGAAAACTTAAGATTTATTCAGTGAGAATTCGCAGCACCTGTTTTCAGTTAGAGACCTTAGGAAGGCTTTGTTGCGACTCATTGTGGTGAGAACGTCTGCCAATCACGTTGCTTTCCTCATGAATATTAATGAACTCCCTCCTGTCACCTTACAAAAATAAAATCCAGGTCGAGTCACGTGACTCGACTTAGTGCGATTTAGCAATGTTTTATGAAATTTTGGAACAGCAGTGGCAGCACTCGTTTTGTAGCGGGCGGCCCATGCTGAAAAATTTATACTCAAGAAAAATAGAAATGCAGCACTTTTGTTTTTGTTCCCATTTTCATGAATAGAAGAAAAAAGATGCAGAAGTTCAACGCACACACAAAATGATCATTCTGTTCACAATTTGTGTAATTGTGGTGAAAGTGTAGCGCAGCGAGATAAAGATGTAGCGATAGGATAACCACACAGGTGTGCAATGGATGGTGACGACAAAAGGTGATTCAGCACTAATGACAATAATGATGCTATTAAAGTTGATGAGTCATGTCTGTGAAATGGACCAGTGACATCACAGTGTCGAGTCCTTTATGGTCGTCAGCATCGCGTTGAAACGGTTTTAACGTGACCTTCCTCCATCCAAACACACACCTGTGTGATGACCACAACCAATCAGCAGCTGGATAAGCTCCGCCCGTCAGAGAGATGGATTATCAAACGCTTCCTACAGAGGAATTATCTTCATCTTTCATTTCAACAACAAAAAACAAACTGTTTTGTAAAGCAGTGTGAACACATTCCTTACACACACTCGTGTGTGTCTCAGACAGACAGGATGTCAAGCAGCAGATGATGAAACATGACAACAATAACACACTTTTTTTCTTGTGTGTTTCTGGTTTCTGAAGCTTGACTGAAGAAATGTGGAGAAAATACCATTTACTGACAAAATCCATAAGCTGCCCATGAAACCAGCACCAGGGGAAGGAGTCATGTTCACGACGCTGAAGCTGATTCACAATGTGTTCTGAAGCAGGGACGGCTAGCAGATACAAGCCGAGTGGAACGTCCACACGAATCCAATTTAAAGTAATAGCCCAGAAAGATTTGTTCAAGTAAACAGATGTAGATGTGATCCGGACACTTCATGAATGTAACCGAGCCACGTGTGATTTATCTGTGAATTAGTTCACAGCCAGCAAAACAATCCCTGAGATTGAAAATCTAATTTCAGAGTTAAATAACCTCTAAATCCAATTTATTACTGGACACATTAGCATAAAGAACTAGCTAGGAGAAGAATTTACCCTTAAGACGTGAGGAAGAAGAAGTAGGTGAACCAGCAGGTGAGCTAAAGTGCTAATGACTTGCTACATTAGCCGTACAGTAAATGATCGATGCAACAAGTCTCCCATTTTCTCTAAAAGTGGCGCGTCCTGGCGCCCTGGAGGAAACCATTACCTTAAATTTATGCTGATCCAAACAGGTATATTTAGAAATTACAAGACAAAATTCAAATTAGGTTTTTCTTTTTAAGGATTCTTGTCTGCTCCACAAACTGCCTCCGTCTCTGTTAGATATCAAACATTGGTAGATTTACTGTTGTAATTTTATTAGGAACACAGGCGTCACAGGAAGGTAATGACAGGTAGCATTCTGGAATAAATACGTATTTAATATATTCTGGAATAAAGATCGCTAATTCAATACTAGTCAATATTATTTTTAATTTTAATTTCCATCCCTTTTACTATTAGTGAGCGATTAATGTGAAACACAAGAAGAGTTGTAATAACGCAAAACATGAACATATTGGTAAAAATATTTATAAATACATTTATGAAGACAAGAAGTTACCAAAGGAATTTATGTTTATGGGATATTGAATAATCTACATAAATTAAACTCTTATTTTAACTTTGATTGTTTGAAAGGAGTACATGTTCTTGTTCTGATTTAAGAGTTTCTTTTGGCTAAAATAATGAACCAGTGACAAATTGTTTATTACTACAAAAAAAGTTCAAAATCAAACTGTTCGTTAGGTAAATCTTTATTCCACATCCAACAAAAAACAGCCCAGAATATTGACACAAACACAAAGAACAAAACTGTGTGTGCATTCCAGCGCTGATCAAACACATGGCGGTGATGACTGAGCGGCGCCGGCATTGCGTCACTGTGTTGTTCTGGATCAATGTCGGTTTCGACTCTCCTTCCACACTTTGATCAGGAGCTCAATTCTCCTCGCAGGAACTGAGAGCTAGTCTGTCTCACAACAACGCCTCCCTCCATCAGAAACGCCGCACACGACGGTTGAGATGAGGACAAAGCTGCAAAGGCCACGATGACATCGAGCAAAGGTTACACAACTAACACAAAAACACAACAACAAGACTACACAACCACAGGACTAACTACACAACTACATGACTACACAACAACACAACCACTACTGGGCAGATTTCTATTAAACTTGGAGAAAGGAAAGACATCTTTGATCTGAATGAACGTTGATTTTATTTTCTCATTGGGGAGATGGAAGGGTTTTTATTTGTTTCAGTTTCTCTAAGGTGATTTTCATCATTTGTTTAAATTTTGATTCATGATAAAAACCCGGTTTAGTTATATTTATATGTTTGTGCATGTGTGTGTTGGATCCTGGTGACTCCAGATAAAACTCTACTGTAGATCCATCAGATAATGCTTACTGTTGGAGGGCGGGTGACCTGGAGGTGACTGATGATGATGAAGTTATTGACTCTGTATACTTATATTTATCCCAGCTTAATATTTATATCCAGCCTTAAGAAATGAATAACAATGATTTACCTTACATGGAACATGTTAACATGACAGCCATTAATTCACGAGGTGCACTCATTTTGGGCTCTGAGCTCCTCTCAGGCTTTTAAAAAGACGACCATGTTTGGTATCGACTGCTATAAATACTGAAGATGGGTCAAACCCACTCAGCAGGCGACTCCCTGGAGGATCACCAGTATTTGTAAGTGGGTAAATGGGTCACAGCTCTGAAGAAGACGTGTGGATATTCACATTATTTATTTCCTGCAGAACAACCAGCTCACTTGTGGGAGAAGTAACGGCTCTCCTAGTTCAGGTTTTTCTTTCAAACGACAAATATTTCAGGATTTCTTCGCATTCAGCATCATCATCCTCACACCCCCAAAGACCGGCCTCCATTTGGAAACCGATTCATAAACCCCTGCTTTTGGCAGCAAGACTATAATTTATCCATAAATACGTTAACAGAAGTGGTGGAGATATTTATTGTGTTTATGGTAATGACTGTGTAAGATGTGCAGAGTTGTGGCAACTACAGAGGAATAAAGCTGATGAGCCATACAATGAAGTTATGGGAGAGAGTAGTGGAAGCTAGACTAAGGGCAGAAGTGAACATTTGTGAGCAGCAGTATGGTTTCATGCCAAAAAAGAGTACTACAGATGCAGTATTTGCTTTGAGGATGTTGATAGAGAAGTACAGAGAAGGCCAGAGGGAGCTGCATTGTGTTTTTGTAGATCTGGAGAAAGCTTATGACAGGGTGCCCAGAGAGGAACTGTGGTATTGTATGAGGAAGTCTGGAGTGGCAGAGAAGTATGTTAGAGCAGTGCAGGACATGTATGAGGACTGTAAGACAGTGGTGAAGTGTGCTGTAGGTGTGACAGAGGAGTTCAAGGTGGAGGTGGGACTGCATCAGGGATCAGCTCTGAGCCCCTTCTTGTTCGCTGTGGTGATGGACAGGCTGACAGACGAGGTTAGACAGGAATCTCCATGGACTATGATGTTTGCAGATGACATTGTGATCTGTAGTGAGAGCAGGGAACAGGTGGAGGAGAAGCTAGAGAAGTGGAGGTTTGTCCTGGAAAGTAGAGGAATGAAGGTTAGCCGCAGTAAGACAGAGTACATGTGTGTGAATGAGAGGGACCCAAGTGGAATAGTGAGGTTAGAGGGAGAAGAGATCAAGAAGGTGGAGGATTTTAAGTACTTAGGCTCAACAGTCCAGAGCAATGGAGAGTGTGGAAAAGAGGTGAAGAAGCGTGTCCAGGCAGGATGGAACGGGTGGAGGAAAGTGTCAGGTGTGATGTGTGATAGAAGAGTTTCAGCTAAAATGAAAGGAAAGGTGTACAAAACTGTGGTGAGACCAGCGATGTTGTTTGGTCTAGAGACAGTGTCACTGAAGAAAAGACAGGAGAAAGAGCTGGAGGTAGCAGAGATGAAGATGCTGAGGTTCTCTCTGGGAGTGACCAGGAAGGATAGGATCAGGAATGAGTACATCAGAGGGACAGCACATGTTAGAGGTCTTGGAGATAAAGTCAGAGAGGCCAGACTGAGATGGTTTGGACATGTCCAGAGGAGAGATAGGGAATATATTGGTAGAAGGATGCTGAGTTTTGAACTGCCAGGCAGGAGGCCTAGAGGAAGACCAAAGAGGAGGTTTATGGATGTAGTGAAAGAGGACATGAAGGTAGTTGGTGTGAGAGAAGAGGATTCAAAGGACAGGGCTAGATGGAGGAAATTGATTCGCTGTGGCGACCCCTGAAGGGAAAAGCCGAAAGGAAAAGAAGAAGAAGAAGAAGAAGATGGTAATGACTGTGTACCGATGCACCTCCTGCTGGGAAAATACGTGCTTCCTGCTCCTTCCTGCTCCACAAAGGAAGCACTGACATAAAAACCTGCAGAAGGATTCTTCAGGGGAACGACACTCACAAAGATGTTTCACTCTTCAGCGCTGCAGGACTGAGGATGTTGAGCTCGACAGCAGTCAGAGCACAGCCCTCCAGCGAGAAGCCGGTTCTGATCCGGATCCACCAAAATATTATGGATAGAATACACGTCCTGCCTAAACCTCAGAATGTGTATGTCCTGCTTAAGAACAGAGAGACATTAAACATACAAACACATTTAGAGCATCAATCAGAAACAAGGATCTGAACATATAGACATTTTTGATGTGTAATATTTGCAGAATTATCCAAAGACTTTTGTCACAGACAGTGTTTCACACATTTGAGACATATCCAAGCAGAGAAAATATATGTAAAAACTCCTTTGTGAGCATCTTTGAATCCTATGCCGTCTGGAATAACGGTCAGAAACCAGTCAGATGTTTTACGTCCTGGTGAAACCGATTAAAGTAATTTCGGACAAATAGAATTAATTTTCCTCCACAACTTCTCTTGTAGGAACAGACACACCAAGTAGGCTTCAGAACGGGCTTTAAATGTAGCTGCTGGACAGAGTCCTCTGATTTGGGGGTGAAGTCCCGCCTGTGTCCCATTCTAAGGTAAAACAGTTGTAGGCTTTTTCTGATAGAAAGGTGTCAGAACACACAAAGGGTCGCATCTGGCTGCTGATGCTGACCCGTATCCATCCCTGAAGGGAACCTACATCAGACTCAACCTTTGCTGTCAACATCTTGGTACCAGAAACCATATCATACCTTCAGGGTTCCGGTGGGGTCCTGGCCTCCAAAGGTCGGCGCTGCTTCGTGGGACGTACATGATATTAGGGAGGAGCTTGTCATCTGAGGGGCGTCAGGCTCAGTGATGAAGTCTGTCACCTGGAGACTCACTGGACAAATCTGGATCAGGCTGTTCGACTGGAGTCTTTTGAGTCGGCACCTCCTTGGCGACTGGCATAAACATTTATGCACATGTGATACAGCAGCTGATAGCGATGCTGCTACTCGTGCGCAAAAGGAAGCATCTGTTTGCTGTGACAGAAGTGACTCATGGCGCCTTCGACAGCATCAACACATCGGTTCAGTTCACCACAAATCCCTCCGGCAGTGAAATGTTCTCCTCCTCTCCTCCATCCTCGTTTAACATGCAGTGTATGATATTTATTCCTACCAGCGACGGTGTGTTGTCATAAAGGAGGAAGATGCTGTTGTTGGAGCAGAACAGCTTTAATCCCTCAAATCTACACCCTGATTTGGATCCTGGTTCGTTCTGCTGGATTAGGAGGTGTATTCAGACGACTCCGTGACCTTTTATCTGATGTGCACTCCGACTAAATGAATCTCTTTTACTACCAGGTGAATGCAATGTGTGTCAAAAAGACACTGTCCACGTGGAGGAACGTGGAAGTGTGTTAGTGGAAACTCGGTCGTATTAAATGTAGCATAAACCCATTTTAAACAATTGAATATCAGTATTTTAATAATTATCTTTTTCATCTAATTTAATGAGATACGTTAATAAGGTTCATTTTCTGTCACATTGAGTAAATAAATTGCTTGAGTGATTTATTTCAGACACCAGAAACTATTCCTAAACACGTCGAGGTAATTAGTTTCTGTTTCCGTTTCGTTCAGTCAGACTTTTTTTATTCTTATTAATCAACCTGATGGAGGATCTAACTTTCAATGAGCACCGATCCTCAAGGTTCTGGAGCTGAAATAAACCTTTTAGATCCATTTTTCACGAGTCAGCGATTGAAACTGGAAATGCACAAAAAGACACTTCATTGCAGTGATTCAGCTGAGTCATGGTATGACTGACTGCTTTATTTGCTATTCCCCTCGATGGAGTAACATGAAATTTAAATATAATTTCCACAGGAAGATCAAGTTTACAGTCACTCAGGGTGAGGGGTTCAAAGATTCTAAATTAGACGGGGTACATCCAGGAGGGTGGCAGATATTCTTCCCAGCAACATTTTCCATCTCCTCCAGGAAGATCCTGGTCAGATGAACCCATTTAAATTCAGGGTCTGTAAATTGGTTTGAGCGGAACAGAACCACATCATCTGCAAAGAGCAAGATGCTACTGGACACCTTGAAGTCACACCTTAGACCCTCTAGAGTTAAACCACTTCAGTCGTTCAAAGTAACGTCTCTTCATTGGGATAACCCTTCTCTTATAAATATTGTCTTTCCATGATGAATTAAAGACACAAACCTGATTCACATCCTTTGTTTGAGTCTCACCCGTTGAGCCGGCAGCATCCTCTATTGAGCCGTGAACAATTCAGCGGCAGAAGAAAGAGAAACGACTCTGGTATTCAGAGGGAGGAGGTCACAGGAAGTCAGCAGGAACACGAGGAAGAAGCAGAGCGAGGCGTTCACATTGATCATAAAGACGCGTTAGTCAAGGATGACAAATGACAAGTGTCATGTTTTTTCCCCAGCTGTGAGATGGGAGAGGAAATATAATGAGGAAGGAATGCTGGAAAAGAAGGTACATCACCAGGAGATACGCCAAACAATCATGGAGACATGTTTACTGGATGTCATCTAAATTTAAAAGATGCAAATGAAGTGATTTCTATTCAGACATCCATCCTGATCCGAGCTGGTTTGAGTTCCTTCTTCTTCCGCAACTAGCTGCTCTTTAAAACATGTCACATAATCCTCCAGTTTCATCCGTCAGGTTGGCGCCATCACTACCGCTCTCGGCTCGTAGAACGCAGAACACGCGTAGAACAAGCATTGAGTTTGAAAATCATCATTCCATTTCTGTTTCAGAAGTGATGTGAGTGTGAGTTCAGCACATTTTCTCACCAGTGTCTCTCCTTGTTTGGGATTGATGGGGTTGTAGTTTATGTCACACAATTTCTCGGTGGATTATCATCCAGGATTAAAATGAAAAGCAAGATGTCACGTCTGGTTAGGGTTAGTATTTTATTGAATCAAATGGAGGAGATAAAATATCCTTCCTTATATTGTGTTCTTATTCCCGTGTCTGGATCAGGATCCTTCATCAACCTACTCTTTAACAAATAGCAGATGAATCTTCCAACCACGAGCAAATGCACAAACTGTGGAGATTTAATTGAGTCGATTCTGCTCCCAAATGTTGTCAGGCGAGCCGCTCTGATTGGGCCCTCGGAAACTAATGCTGTTGATGATGTGTGACTCGTCGAGCTTCTGGCACTTACTTTAAATTAGCTTGAGAGCTTCAGCGAAATGTCTAAACGTATGATAACAACCTCCAGCGATCTTCAGCAGCGGTTTTGTTTCTCCACATCTTCCTCACTTGTGTTTCCTGAACAGGGCGTAGAGGACCTTCAAGGTGGCAGTGGCATCCTGGGAGACAATATCTGTCACGTGATCCACAGAAAACAGCTTGAAGTTATTTATAAAGCAGCGGAAACACGAGAATGCTTTTACCAACGTGAGCCAACACTCATCTTCATCCTCATCCTCACAGATGAGGAGGATTAAAAAGAAATGAGATGTAAATTTGATCAATACAATATGGTGAGTGTGTTGTGAGATGCGCTAACTGAATGAATGTGACATGAAGATGGACTCTACCGCCTGCTAACCTCATTAATTCACACAGCGCGCTCCACTTTTAAACCTGCGGTGCGGGGAGTCCTCGTTCCATCACAGCAATTATGCCGGTAATTAAAAAGACACTAAAAATAAATTAAATTAGCCACTTGCTCCTGGCTTAGATTAATTGCGCTGGTCCTTACATTAACACTTATCGTGTTGAGGATTTACTTTACAGTTACCGTCTGCAGAGGATTCAAGCCTGGGGAAACACGGAACGTTTTATTGATGGTGGATCTGCAGGGAAGTGAAGGAGCTCTACTCTGATTGGCTCCGATCTGTAAGTGCCATCAAACATCACTAAACCCAAGAACATTAAAGGAGCAGTCCGCACAAACCGTTCATCTGCAAAATATTTCTGGAGTTTGACAGAAAAAAGGTTTAAACTTTATTGATTGATACGCCCCACACCGATGCTAACGTCATCAATCTGTATTCTGTTTTTACTGTACAGGTGTCTCCTGTTGTGTAGTTATTATTTGTGTGGAAGCGCCGACTCTGATTGGATTGTCAGCTGCTAGTTAAAAACACATGAAGCCGTTAAGCATACGATCAGAGCAGGTCTGATAACTTGTACGGCGGCGTTGCAGATGAATACTGATGACATATCTTCCTCCAGACACAAACAGAGGATACATCCACAGCAGGGAGGTTAAATCCTGGCGTCTATCAGCAGGCGCCACAGTGACATCATCCCCTTGAGACCTTCTCCTCTCCAAATGAATGATGATGACCTCGGCCCGAGCCAATCATCCCCACCGACACTCATTCATATTCCAAAAGCAATTCCATCTTTCTCTCGGAAACACTGTCAAAGCCACACTCCAGTGAGCCGTGGAGATTAACTCACAGGCCGGAGCGATCCGTTCCTCGCCTCACACAAACACATCCCGGCATTTCCCTGTCAGACAGATAAATGCTTCTGATCGGGGAAATCATCCGAATTAGTTTTCTCTGTTGCAATTATTTCATTCCTCCTCTTATTGTCTACGTTTGGCATTTTAATTTTAGTGCTGACAGAGTTTGTGTTTCTCCTCACCTTGTGGGTCGACTTTAGAAACTTGAAGGCCCGTGTCACCGAGGAGGTTTAAGGCCAACGACACGTTGTTAAGCTGGAGATCCAAAAGATGAAAACGTCAGAATGTAAAGGAAGGAATATTTCATCATGCTCGATGTTTATAGCGGCTGTTAAAGGTTTTTTTAATTTAAATTTTGAAGGAAGTATGACTAACTACTGAACATGGCTGAGGCTACCATTAGCTCAGTTAGCCATGGATCTAGTAGCCCCTGGACCACCATTTTTTAAAATTTAGAACAATTTCTAAATTTATAGAATACTTGACAAATAATGGTAGAAGGAGTTTCAGCTGCTTGAATCAGAATATGTATTCTATTGAAATACTAGTTTAATTAGATATAATTCACTGCTGCTCAGGAAGTCTAAAGATATTGAACCCTAATTAGCTCCCAGTGGCTATTAGCGACTGAGTGAATGGTTATTGCTGCTGATGAGCAGCTCCACCACTTGAATGAGTGCATGTGAATGGGTGAATGCAGTTTTGAACCGTTTTCTAATCCCCGTCTTTCATTATAAAATATGTGTTATTCATCAGAGGCTTTTTAGTTTTCATATAATAACAGAGTGTCAGAATCTTTTTACAGTCATGGGCCCGTCGTGTTCCTGAGCAGGGATAAAAGAGTTTTCATTGACTCATCTGACTGCTTCAAACAGATAAAGGTTATAATTATAGACAGGATTAAATATGCTTCTACTTCAATTAAGGGAATTGTGAAGTCTTAATTTCATTAAAAACACATTGGAACAGGCCTGATTCTCATTTTCTGCTATCACCTTGGGAACATGTGTGAAGGAACCAGATCAAATCCATTTTCAATCCTTATTGAATCCATACGTACCATCTCGTTGGAATTCACAGGGGTCAGGGTGAAGTCATGGAGCGGGATGAAGAAGCCTTCCAGCTGTCCAATCAGCAGCAGGAGAATCACGCCATCAGCAAACTGGACAGGAAACGCAAACAGGAAGTGAAACCACAGCAGAACTAATCCATGAGTCTTTCTATTTTCTAGAAGACCCTGGTGTGTGTTCTTACCTGTTTGTCCAAATCAACCACCTGTAGACCCACAGAGGACAGATTCCGGTTCACAAACTGTAAAATTGCCTGAATGATGATAAAAAAGTGTGTCAGGCAGTTTGAGGTACAATCTGTGGTAAGAGGCCCCGTCCAACCAGAGTGAAGGATCCTCTAAAACCATATCAGCACTTTTCCCTGATGCACCTGCTTCATACTGTTATGAAGTCACTCTGGACTGGAACGCTGCTGGGATGACATTCAAGATGTCAAACCTCCAGCTGCTCCTTACTCACCTTCATCGCCGCTGAGGGAGTCTGAGGCGGCGTCTCTGTGGAAAGACAAGGAAGATGAGCTCTGAGTTTTTGTCTCAGGCACAGAATCAGACCTCCGTCAGCTCACCGCTCCTCCGTCAGGACCTCCGTCTGCACATCGGACGTGATTCCACTTCTGCTGACCTGTGTGAGAATTAAGATGCTAAGCATTGAACCCACCCGGTATGTGAGACCGAGTAAGGCGATAAAACTCACTTCCACGTTGACCACCTCGACCTTCACGTTCGGTGGCAAATGCAGCTCAGGCTGGAAGCATCTCACCATGGCAACCAGCAGATGAATGGTGGCCAGCATGTCTTTGTTGTGGATGACTGACAGGTGAGCGAAATAAAACGCAGAGAAAACAATTCACCACTTCTGGTACGGGAGCAGAGAAGGCACAAAATTGATTTCTGGAGCTTCTACTGCGTCATTCTAAAAAATATGTGATTTATAAAGAGTATTTATCTGTTCCTATTCTTTCATGAGCTGAAGTCTTTGCTGTATCCTTGATGCTAAAAGCGTTAGCTTTAGCTCAGGGTTTACCAGCTTCACACTGTTTAAACGTTACGATCTAATTCAGCAGCACATGCACAAATGTTTGAGTCCCTGCATCCTCTCTGGACTGGGGAGAGGGAGTCATTTTAGCGCAGAAGTGAGAAGGGAATTAAAGCGGAGCCATAAAGATTTTTATCTTGGTTCTCCACACAGGTCGTAGAATAAATAAAAACAAATTATGCCTCGTGTTTCTCTGTTTCTCGCTGTAATCTCAAGCTTCTTTCAAACCGGCCTTCCTGCAGCAGTGCCAGAACTGACTCCCCTCTCCTCACCCCTTTGGTTTGGTCAAACTGTACCGACCAAAACCGTCACCACCTCAGGTGTGATGCACAACAACAACAAACGCTTCACTTTCTCCCCAGTTACAATCAGCAGTCACTTCCTGTATTTGTTGCTCCACTAATGAACTTCCTGTTGCTAGCAGATGTTTCAGTCCTCCAGGGTGTGTTGTGTATCTTCATGTGTTACTACGGCGGTGAACTCCCTTCGAACAGACGTCTGTTTCCAGGCGTCACAAACGTGGAACGAACTGACAAGTCAAGGTGGAATAAAGGAGCATCAGGTCACTGTGAAAATGCTGAATGAGGCTCCTGATGGAAGTTCAGCTACTGAAGGCGGTGTCACGCTAAAACCTCTAGTTTAGTGGTTACAGATTTTAGCATAAAAAGGTCATCTTGTCAAATCAGCTTGAATCTCAAGGCTTGGAGGAAGCCATACGAGCTGCATGGAGTCATTCCAGACTTGACCTGTTTGTTAAAAGGTCTCCTTCCTCATCTTCTTCAGCTGTACAGGAGAATGCTGCCTTACTGTGAGGCTCCACAAATGTTTTTTGGACAAGCTGAATGATGACTGAATGATCTGTTTTGGATCATGAACTGCTCCTTCAGAACATTTTATCTTCACCAGAATCCCTCACAGTTGGTGAGAGCTAATAAAGAGGCGAGCCAATCCTGTTGTAACTGCTTGTTGTTGCCAGAACATTTGCTGAAGCCTCGTCAGCCGCCTGACTCACGCTTGACGTTCCACTTGATCTGACTCTCCTGCAGGCCCAGTTTCTGGTTCAGCTCCTCCAGGATGGCTTCCAGCTTCTTTATCTGAGCAGCACTGGTCAACGCTATCTCCTCCACGGACACGCGCACGCCGGCCAGCACGGCTGGAAATCAGGGATTTTTGTGATTGGTAAGATTTTAGGAGTGAGTAATGAAAACACTGTGGTGTTCTAAACTCACAGAGAAGGTGATGAAGCACCAGACCGTCGTACAGATCCTCCTCAAGACGCTGGACCACTATGTGCTCTGGTTTCAAGGTGCAATTGATCCAGTCGACTAAAGCCTACGGGGACAAATTCAGTGAACAAACATACTTCATCGCCTGATAGAAGAATTTCTGTCATATCAAATGAAAAACAGCAAGAAAACTTGTTGCTTTTAGATCGTGTGCATCAGTTGTAGATACTTTGAGGCCAAATCTCTCCTTAAGATAACAATATTTCATTTACTCGCCCCTCCTCTGCCTCTGAGACATGTCAGACTTATTGACTTATTTATTAATTCCGCTCGCAAGAAGCTGTCATCTCCTCCAATCAGAACTAGTTGCTTGCTCACCGCAACTCTCTAATCTGTCTCCCATCACCTCTGATAATTATGTTCATTAAAATTTCACTGATCTTCCACCTCTCTCCCAGCATCAGATTATTCATGCAGCTCTCTGCAAACAGACGTGCAGCCAAATCAGGAAGCTTGTTGGATCTCAGGACAGTTTGATGCTGCAAAAGACGCTGAACAGGATACAGAATCCCATGAACGCCTTTGTGTAGACAATTATCATCTTGCCTCCTTCAACTTCTGAAGTTTGGGGTCTTCTAGAGATGCTGGTTGGATGAGTTTCTGCGTCTCTCCTGTGTGATGACAAACAGCCTGTAATTTTGTAATCAGCAGCTCTGCTCTGAATATATTCATTTTTATCACACAGAAACACATAAAAATATACAGCTATTAAATATTCAAGTAAAATACAGGAGCCATATTCCTCTGCAAAAACACTCTTACATTAAAGATTTCAAGTAGCAAGTATTAAATCTGCACTTAAATGAAGAGTTCAACAGAAATTTAAATTATTTGATCTACAAACATTACTGGAGCTTCAGTTGTAGCGGTTCTCCTCAAGAACTGGAAAAGATGGAGACGTTTTTTTATTAAGAACTCCAACTGGTTTGAAAAGATTTGGACTTCTAAGCTAAACACTGCTCCTATAAGAAAGACTTTAAAATGTAAATATCGTTTTTAAACCATTAATGACAGCTTGGGGCTAACAGACGTCTAACTGAAGCTGAAGACAGGATATTTATCTCTTCATCAGCTCCACACTCACCTTGAAAGGATTTGTTGTCTGCCAGATCTTCCCGGGAACACTCGAAGACGCCGGCGTCCATCGCCACGGCTCTGGGTGGGATTCACCGTTTATCAAAGGAGTCACCTGTGAGAAGACTTAAGTATACAGTAAACCACAAAAAGCTGAAAAAACACTCCTCAGAAGTGACAAAAGGTCTTCTTTTCCAACCAACAGAGCATATTGATTTCTCCGTCAGGCAGCTAACGTTTTTTCTTACTTCAGTTTCTTCACTTCCTCTTTCTAAAACCACAGAGAAGCTCTGAATTCAACTGTTCAAAAACGTGTCAAACTAAAGAAGGAGTCTGTGAAGGCTTTTCCCTTATAGAATGCCTAGAACTCATCAGATCAAGCCCTTCAGATCCACAGAGATCTGCACCGTTGCCTCTGAGCATTTTGAATCATGTGGTTTGAGGCAAAGCAGCAAACACATGACCCGGCCTGACCTGGAGCGTGTCACCGTTGTTTCCTGGATCTGCAGAGGAGAAAACTTCGTTTGTCTCCTCCAGGTTTTCTGTGAGGCTTCCTTTTCCTGACATTGATGGTTTCTTACAAACAAGGTTTCAAATAATCTTACCTTCAGTGCTCTGAGAGCAACGATGTGCCGATTGGGTTCTTCAACTGATGTCGACTCTTGAAGTGGAGGCCTGAATATAACATCCTGTGAAAGCTATCAGCACAAAGGTCGGACTGAATGCACTCAATTTCCAACTACTGTTTTTGAAGTAAATAACGTGTCATTGGGTTGACAGGATGATAAGCAGGGGTGACAGGATGTACGGGGAAGAAGGTAGGACTTCCTCTTTAAAACCAGCTTAGGGCGGCGCTTTCAGATAAGGGTGTTCGTGCTCTGTGTTCCAAACTGCATCAGCGTCAGAAGGAAAAGAAACATTCACCGCTGCTCAGGCCACCATCACTCAAACCAGACTTTTGTCTTTGGATGCTTCTGCATGTTTTAAATGAGCCAAAACAGACCAGACTGATTTAGCCCTGGATGGAGCTAACGTGGCTAATGTTGGTTGTCAGGCTGACATTCATATGTGAGTATCAAATAGCTGTTGTGAGTTGTAAGTAGGTAAACATTTGTTGTATGATGCTTATCCTTAAACGGAGCTAATTATCTTAAAATTAGCCATCAGTAGGGAAATGTTTTGGATAGTACTTAGCTTCAAACAGAGCCAATGCTAGGTGTCAGTAGAGTAATATTTATATTAACTAATGTTGCGCTGGGCAGAAACCTAATCTGAAAACATTGGTGGAGTTAACCGAGAAACTTAATGGAAATCAAACAGTAATCAAACCTAAAGGGGCGTGTCTAACTGTTGATGACCAGGAAGTGCATCAGCACGTCATTCACGTGAGTGTGGTGGAATAAAATTTATTCAGCATAGGTAGAGATGTTGAAGTGAAATTACAGTACAGTATTTTATTTTATTGTGTGTTGCTTTATGTCCTGTTATTGTTTCTGGTAACTCTTAGGGATAGTACTTTAGTATTTAGAGTAGTAATCAACATTTAATCCCCCAAAGGGTGATTATAGGTTGAAATTTAATAAATACCGACTGACGAACAATTCAATGTAGGAACAGCCTGTCAGAACCAATTACGTTTGTATGTTGAGGACTGCCTGTAATATATTTGATTTTAGCTTGATTTTTTCGTGAGACAAATCAGCATGAATCTGAATAATCAGCCTCCTTCACAAACAACTTGAACTAAAATTTAAATGTGAGATTTGATTGGTCCAGAACTGGTCAGTACCGGTGAAGCAGGTCTGGTAACGCCCTTTGAAAAACACCTTGCAGGAGGGCTGAGAGAAACATAACACCTGAACCGGGAGGTCTGACCCCGTCGGACCGACCGACACGTCTCACCGGGTCTCCAGCCTCCTCTGCTGTCGGTAAGCACTGGCCTCGTTCGAGAAAAGAGAAACGACCACCCATCAGCCAGACGAAGGGGCAATTCGGTGAATGTGGAAGGTTACCATAGCAACTAAGGAAAGAGACAAGATAATAAAGGTCTAAAATGAGCCCATAATTCCTTTAGATAAACTCAAATTGCAGGAATTGGCTGTTCCAAAGTCAATCTCGCTCAAATGCCAGAGCAAATCTAACCAATCACAAAATATGGGATGAAATGAAATTCTCATTCTGTTTGATTCCAGGCATTTATTTCTTGATTGGCAAGATAAAAAAAAAAACTGGGGGAGGCAGGGGGGAGCCATCTATCGCTTCTGCAGTTTAGGTTCATCCACTTTCTCAATAATGCAGCGAAATGGAAGAATAGTTGTAGTTGTGAACTGTACATCTTAGCGGGTCCTCTGATGGCAAGGCAGGATCGCTCCCCCCTTCACCTCAAGAGAGCTCTAAGAGGTCCAGGGCCCCCGCAGACCTGACTAAATGGCCGGTCACAGTGAAACGGTTCTGACTGGGACGATAAAGGCACACGGCAGGAGGTAGCAGCATCTGGAGAAGCCTTGAGATGTGAACAGACAGCAGAGCAAATCGTTTCAACCTCCACAAGATGTAGAATACAACTATAGCGATACATATGTATATTCACCTGTCAAAGGAATAGTGAAGCATTATGGGAAATATGCTAATTAGCTTCCCTGTTGTGCGTTTGATAAGATCAATACCCCCTGATTCTGGTATAAATATGAATAGGATGGATATTATGCATTTGATCAACATGGAATCAAGAGCAGATTATTAGTTTCTTTTTTAAATTCATGTTTTAGTTAGTATTTTACCATAGAAATCTAAAAAATCATACTATATCAACTTGACAGAGAGGTGGTGTTGAAGGCTAAGTGGAGCGACACAAACGTCCAGCTTTTACTCAAGATAAAACTAATTTACTCTTTATTATTTTAAGTGGTTCTTTGTAAGCTAAAACAAATGTAAATGGATATCTTTTTTTATTGAGTTAGCTTTCAAAAATATGCATGAGTTAAATCAAGTCTAAAAAGGATTCTTGCTGATCAGAGTAGCAGTAACTTTGTCATGTAAAGTCGATGCAGCTTGATGTGGTTTTTAAGTTACCTCAAAATTAAAAATAAATTTTGGGGTAAATTTTAAAAGCAGATTCAATAACACTATTTAAAAAAAACATTAAGTTATGTTTCCTGTTTTCTTCCTGGTACTCATGAACAAGGTTACTCTGGCGTTATCTTTATTCTAGACTATTGTTGGCTCCAACTTTAGTATAGTTAATAGTGCTAGTCATGCTAAACTGGTTTCTCTCATTTCAAATGTGTTCAGCACAGACAATTGCATTTTTAGTCTTAAACGTATTTAGCACAAGCATTTAGATAGCATACTTGCATTTTTGTGCATGTTCGCACTGTAGCTCACAAATTGCTATTCTTTGTCAAGAAAGCACATAATAGTATTTCTCAAAATGTCAAACTATTCCTTTTAATGTGTACAGCATTTCAGCTAAAATAAAATATATGACAGCATTTTAAACTCAAATCTTGTGACGCAGAATGATGTCGGCAGACATTTTTCCACTGACAGCTGAGATGTGGGCTGAAGGTTCTGGGGTTTCCCGGGTCGTCGTTAACATTTAGCGATGGAAACTGAAACTGACATTTAGGGAGGATTAAATAATAACATTGTGAGCCCTTTCCAGGCGACTCCCCATGAGTCTATTTCAGTCCTTGTTGTTTCCTCCAGTGTCCAGACTGTCCAGGCTTAATGTCAAATATGGGGTGTTGGGGGTAAAGTTCACTCAGAGTTCTTGTAGTTGGTGAACAGGTTATAGAGAACTCTGAGGGTGGACTTGAGGTTCAGGTTGACGACATCTAGGAAACAAAACAGAGAGACAGCTCATTAGACGGGAACAGGATCTAGTTAACCGGATTACGTCAGGACAGCATAAATTATCCTTCGCTACCATATAATCATTTAACACAGTATCGATTCTATAATTGCTGTTCGACTGTTTTCTTTCACAAGGTTGTTTATAATTTTGGAAACACAGCTTAAAATAGCTTCCAAGAATTTGCAAATGATTACCATATGAAGTGTTAATTCTTACCAGGAGATTTTCATAAGGCTGGCTGTGTTCTCATTGGTGTGCTACATAAGTCCTTATTTGCTGTTTTATTATTTCACACCGCAGCTATGTCTTTGTTAAATGATTCAAGCCAGACTTTGCTAGAACGCTGCTGTTGCATCACCATTTAAAAGCTCCATTCCTGTTAGCTTTAGTGACACTGTTGATATAATTAGCAGCTTTGGGAGCGCTACTTTCACGCTCAGACCTGAGCAAATCATCTGCAATCATCACAACACTTCTGCTGCGGTTGAATGGCATTTAAGGAGCTATAATGATAGCTATAATCTAGAATTACTACAAAAATGATGAGAGGTGATTGCAAGGCTGTTTCGTTTTCTCGTTCTTGGAGAGAAAACTGATCGAAGCAGAGAAAAACATTTGTCTCAATACAGGATGGAGAGAAATTATATTTTTCTGCGTTTCAAAACCATCGTATCCATGTATGATACATTAATTATAGAGTATAAGTAAGGAACCAAACACTAATGATTAATGAATATTAAAAAGGAATAAATATGGGACTGAAATATATAACATAGAATCAGTCATAAGGGAACAGAAAATAAATTCAGTGTTTTTCAGTGGAGCAATGTCTCATGGTGTGTCATCTAAATCATAAAGTCAACGTCAGTCCTGCCTTATCCTATAACCAAAATATAATAATGGCATTTAAAACTGGTGGATCCAGATTTGTATTTGCCCCCATACCGTGATGCACACACAGATTCTAACTGCATTATTCCCTGTAACAACCCGTGGAGTATTTTGATGCTACATTCTTCGAATTTAAGAACTCCAACTTATGAAGAATCGACTGTATTTGAAAGCTGTTTCCAAATGTTCTGCGATGATATCTGTGTCGCTGCAGGGAGTACGAAGAGCGAAATGAGTCGATAAAAAGCAAGTGGGCGTGAACGACGGGTTAAACTAGCTAACAGTCATTGTAATAGCAACGATTATGTGCAGCCATGACAGGGTTCTGTAATTATGAGGTCTCTTCAGTAAAAACAGGCTGGGTGGATCCCAGTGGACCTCAGCAGCTGAACTCAGCACCAGGAGCAGAGATCAGGGCTGGGGTGACGTCTCCCTCTAGTGGACATCCGTGGTATTACTGCCACCAACAATCAGACTGTCTTTACTCTGATAAAATAATATATTCTTAATAATGTCAATGAAATACCTTCCGGTCTGGCTTTGGGTTTCTTCAGGCCTCCATCCTGCATCAGCTCAAAGGCAAAAGCCACATTGTGAACCTAGAGAGACCGCAAACAGAAAGTAAGCGACTTGAATCTTCATAAATGATCCTTTTGCTACTGAACTTCCTGGAGGGGCGGGGCCAGGGGCAGGCTAGTCTACAGATGAGTGGATTTGTGGGATATTGGAAGTTGTTGCGTTTCAGGGTTTACTCACCTTCTGCTCGAAACTTTCAGGCGTGAGGAAGAAGTTGTACAGAGGCACAAAGTAGTCCTCAAGCAGCCCCATCAGTAAGACCAGGTACACACCATCAGCAAACTATAAACACACACACACACACTGCATAATCTGTAGCACATGCGGTATAAATGATCAGTGTTTGAACTCCGACCTGCGTCTCCAGCTCAGACACCTCCAGGTTCAGCTTGTTCAGGTGTTTGTTCACAAAGGTAATGAGAGACTGGAAACAGGGTCAGCAATTATTAAGTCAAACAGAACAACTTTATATTTGTCGTGTGAAGAAAAGGCCTTCAGTACCGTTTTCACCACGTTGAGTTTGTCGGGGGCGTGATCCAACAGAGTGTCAAACGCGTCCCGCTCTGATGTCAGAAAACAGAAAGCAAATATTTCACAAAATGCTGAACTGTTACTTTAACAACAGATTAAAAGCATTATTTGAAGCTGAGACTCACCAAACCTCCCCATCATCATTCTGAAAAATAAATAAATACATGAATGTAAGACTTCATCAACATCATATTTGCAAAACGAAATTAAAACAATGATGTATAATAATAACATGATAACGTTCGTACTCCGTGGTGCTCGTCAGCTCCTTGGTCACCAGAGCCGTCTGCAGGATTCCCTCCCGCTTCTGCTCCAATGAAACAAGGACTTTCATAAAAACAGGGCAGCTTCATTCAGCCATGGTGCTACGCTGCCATTGCCATGACGATGGGGTTAAACAGATCGTTGCCGATAGCGCTGCTGCTCACCTTGATGACCAGCACCTGCACGGAAACGTGCTCCGGCAGCCTGATGGCGGCCTGGAAGTGCATGGCGAGAGCCACCAGCAGGTAAACGATGGCCACCAGGTTCTTGGAGTGGATGGCTGGAAGAGGAAATCACAGAAGAAGGAGATGACGTGAGAAAAGCTGCAATTGAAGCAGGAATTAATCTGATGCTTGTGAAACTTCTCAAGATTCATGAGATTAAATTGTCACTAAATTTAGAAATTATTCTAAGGAAGAAAATTCTATGAAAACAATCTGTAAGAACAACTGGGAAAGGGCTGCATCATGGGAAATGTAGTCTATTTTTGAAACCTGACTGAAGCTGACATCTCCACCCTGCTGCTTCAGTTCTCTCTGTTTGCGTCTGTGTTTAAAGACTCACAGTCCACACTCCACTCGATGCTCCAGCCGTGAGGCCTCAGCATCTCATTGACGGCCTCCAGAACCGTCTGCAGCTTCTGCTTCTGGCCGATCTCTGACTGGGTCACCTCGGCCACGTTCAGCTTCCTGCCCGACAACTTTTCTGTCGACCAGAACAAACAAATCAAGCTCGCTGAATCACTGTGAATCAGTGGAGTGTGTAAAAACCTCTCACCAAATAACTTCTGGAGCACCTGCCCGTCATAGCAATCCTCCTCCAGGTCCTTGATGATGATCCGGTCCTCCTCCAGCTCGCTGTTGATCCAGTCGATCAGCACCTGGACACACGTCACATGATACACCTTCTCTGATTGGGCAGAAAGGATGTGAACTTTGACCCCAGGTTACCTTCAGCAGGTCTTTGAACTTTGGGTTTTCTCGTGACGTTGGGTCCAGCATGATCCTCTCAGCATTTTCCTCTGAAGAGGGGAGACATATGGTGGGTCAGTGGTCATATGACCCTCAGATGCACTCTCACACGCCCACCTACATATAGACACACACCCCAAATATGCTCTGATCTCCCACTGTCGACCTGCAGTGACCTCATGACCTCTGAGAGCTGCAAGAGCTTCAAAATCAATTAACTGTTGTATGAATATTTCTCAGTATTTATATTTTTACCTATTCATTAGATATCTCTATTTTTATAACAGTATCTCCTCAATGTGCTGCTCATTTCTGAGGCTTTACTGTCCAACAGTTCCAGGTCCCGCCTCTAGGGGGCGTGAGATTATCAACAGGGTTTCTGGTTGCTGTTGGATGACGTCAGTCAACTCTGCTTTGATTGGTCCATCGGAGCAGAAACCAAACTTTCACAGTAAATAATAACTTTCTATTTTCTACTGTATTTCCTGAATATTATTCACAGTTATATATTAAATCCACATACTTTAGCTCACAGCTCTAACGATTATGACTTGTTTGTGTGTTAGATGTGTGTTTGTGTTCTTATTGTGTGTATTTGTGTACCCAGCAGCGTGTCCTCTGGATGCACATCGGCCCCTGCAGGGAGCATGGGAGCGTTGATGGCATTCTTCCCCTCCTCGTGGAGATCACTCACTGACGGAGAGAAAGGTGTCATCAGGTGAACAAAAAGCTTTCAGAGAAAACAGAAAAGAGTTTTCTTGTCTAGTCTTTGCTTCCAAAAGTGAATGACTGTTAAATGAACTTAGATCTGATTGATGGTAAACATGAAACAAAACAACCTCCTGGTTCCAAGTAATAAAATAAATGTAATAAACATCAGGCAGGAAGTTTTAACCTTGTTATTTCCTTTCATGTCAGACTCCATTCAGCTCCAGGTAAAATCAAGTGATGTGAGCATTTTGTTTTTTTTACAGTGTAAACACACAACAAACCCAGAATATGATTGGATGCAGAATTCATTTTACAGTAAAGCACTAAAGATGATTAAAAGTGATGGAACACACAGAGTCCAGCTCTGGATGAAATCCATCTCTACTGACTGCAGACTCACTTCTTCCTCTAATGCCTGAGAGCTGCAACAATCAATCGCCTTTAATATGTCAATGCTGCTATTTCTGTAAGCTTGAAGCAGAGCAGAGACCGATAAAGGACTCCACTTTAAAGGAAAGGATAACTCAGATCAACAGTTATTGTCTCTCAATATGGGAGAGAAATCCTAGACATTCTGGATTCGATCAATGATATTATTAATCATTCAGTTAGGGATCATATTTTTAACTCGGAGGCTGCAGCAAAGACTTCAGTTAAAAAAAACGTTGTAAATGCCCTTTAATAAATGGTTTTATCTTCCTCAGGTGTTCTCTAACCCTAACCTGTAACGCTCCAGGAATGTTTAAGGACTAAGAATCTTCCTATCTGCTTGGAGGCAAGTTGATGACGACTGAACTTTAATGTTTGGGTGAACTGGTCCTTTAAGAACGTTCACATTTAAAGCACCTGAAATACATTTTTAACCGAGAACATAAAGGCTTGAAACAGCTGCTACAGAGACCACAGGAGGTTTCTTATCTCCCACGAGCCCTGAATGTCCCACCAGACTAGCAGCTTTCTTTCTAATTGCAGAGGTTGTGATGCTCTTCATCATAATTACGCTGCTTCCTGCGTCTTCATCCACTGGACCACTTTTAATTCTGTTTGCTCTGAGCCAGCAGAGCAAACAGAATACACAAACAAAAGACAGAACCTAGAAGCGTTAAGATTTACTCACATCTCGGCGACTTCTGACAACAACCAACACAACACATAGCTGACATCAACACCCCGGTGTGAGGCAGTCCCCAGCCTTTCCTGTTCCTCAGATGTTCACCCCATAATACCTTGCTTCTTCCTCTTGGTCCCACACAGCAGCCCCGCCATGTCCCCTCTGTCCACCTCTGGATTCCCACTAATGGCTGCAGATCTGAGCGTGAGCTGAGCGGTGGCAGGACCGTCATCACGTGTTTATTCCTGTCACAGCCCCCCCTCCCACCCCACCACAGACCACTGAGATCCAGTTACGGGAGACGCTGAGAGGAGGGGGGAACAGGAAGAAGACCAGACCAGAAACACCTCACTGACCAATCACAAGCAGGCTCATGTAAAGTCCAGGTTTGTGTTCTGATCAAATCAGCTGCCGTCCAATCACAGAGCAGAACAGACCCGCTCTGGTGGAATATGTTCTGCTGCTGTGGATAATCAATCAGTCAGACCCCCCCCCACCTCCCCACCCCAGGGAGGAGGGCGGGATGTCTGCTCTCTTTTGATTCTGACACAAAAATGTTCCGAGTGTAAACAACAGCAGAAAGCAGATTGAAATCGCTGCTCCCCAAGGGGGAGGGAGGGGGTCACTATGGCACCGGGGTGGGGGGGGAGATATAAATAATGGAAGAGTATGGAGGCGACAGGCTGCACTTTAAATAGCTGTGGTTATTTACACCAACACCGGGGGGGGGGGGGACAACAGTCACCTCACACTGTTATTATTATACATGATAGAAAACTGTGAGAAAAAACATGTTAGAATATTGTTTAACTGTAAAAACTAAAGAAAAAAGTGATTACATTTTCTCTATATTCTATAATTCTATCTATAATTTCTAACTGGACAAAACATTTTACATTATCAGGGATGAAAGATGATGGAAACATAATATTCTATCCTTCATGTGACTTATTTTTGTTTATGGGGTCTTATATTAATTTAACCCCCCCCCCCATTTCACTGATGTAAAATGAAGAAAAAACACAAAATAATGAAATAAAAGCAGCAACAAAGACTTACTTTCATCAGTCCGTCCTTAAACCTGAATACTACTTATATTCTACGAACTCAGACTTCTCACCCTCAGATGATAACGGCGAGGATGTGGTGACTCCGCCTCCGCCTGATGTCAGACAAACACACACTTCCTGTCGGTTTATCAGGACAAAAAACTTCTGAACACGCAGAAACAGGAATCACATGTAGGAAAATGTTCCTCCGTGTTGTTCTGAGCAGACGGCCACCATTTGTGGACCAACGGTTCATGAGTGATGACTCATCAGCTGTGAGGAACTTCTGCAGAAGGTGACTCAACTCAAGGACCTCACCCAAACACAGCAGGAGCAGGACCCATTTTTGAGGTAAAATCTTTGCTTTAGAGCAGAAACTTGACTCTAACGTTGGTGTAAGTTCTTCTCTATCAAGTCATGATGACCACCTAAGGCTGATTCTCCATCAAGGACATCCCCTCAAGGATGACACTTCCTTTGAGGCTAGCAGACATCCTGAAGACGGACATGTCCCCTCACTTTCCAGCATCATCAATTAAAAAACTGAGTGGACATTAGTGGGTGAACTGGTCCTTGAAAAAGACAACCTGGTGCAGAGGCTACAGGACCAGAGCTGAGAGGGAGGGAGACCCCTGAACAAGTAACATGTGTGTGTGTCTGTCACTCACACACACACACACACACACACACACACACACACACACACACACACACACACACACACACACACACACACACACACACACACACACAGAGGTGTTAAACCTTGCAGCTGTCTGTTTTACTGACCAGCCTGTGGGAGAACAGAAATAGTTTTTGAAACCAAATGAAAAACCAAAAGACTACAGTGTTATCTATCTATCTATTATCTATCTATATATCGATCTGAAATGTGTCAGTCACGTGACGTCAGCCATCACTGACGTCCCAGAGAATTTTCCAGCAGCATCTTCTGACTGCAGAACATCAAACATAACAATGATAAAATGTGGTGTGTTAATGAAATCCCACCACACCAAACGGTTACCTTCCTTCGCCTTCTTCTTCCGCCCCAGGGTTCCTCCTAATTTCCCCAGGAATGACTCGTCCTTTCTCATCTTTGCGCTCTGTGTGCTCGCAGACATCTTTCGGTCCCCGTGATGCGTTTACGTGCCTCTCTGATGTCCGTTAATGTCATCGCTCTCGGTGATGTGTTCAGGCACCGACCCACGCACGGATAAGTCCGAGACGCACGCAGGGAGCCCTGCTGGAGCATCAGACCGATGACTCACACGTGCTTCGTGTTTACTGGTGGAGCTACAGCGCCCCCAGCGGCGGGAAGAGGAACATACAAAAATACACAACTGACCCAAATACATGATTATTATTAACTGTTAAATAAGAATTAATAAGAATGTGAAAAAATCCTCGGATTAATAGAAAAATACTTGAGTAAATATACTGCATTTAAGTGAGCATGAATATTTCAATTAAACAAGATTACAAATTGGACAAATTTACTAAAATAAAAAAATTCTCCAAAAATTATATATCTAATTTCAAACTTACTGTATTAGTATTGAACAGTGGTTTATGTGGAGGTGTTTCTGTTCTTGCATTAGTTTCATGTAGATTTTTGTAAAAAGAGAATTCACCATGTACAGTATTCTCTGACAAATGTCTGTTAGAAATTAGTTTTATATGGTATAATTAAATGAAAACCCTTGGATTGAAAGTCATAATAACACACAAAAATACCTCATACCTCTTCAATATTTGCTTAATACAAATGTATCTCAAGCTTACACACAATTTTATTTATTCATTTTCAGAAAAAAAAATCTAAATTTACAAATACAATTTGGTGACATTTACCATACATTGCGGACCCTTTATTCATGAATGACCAAAAAAAAGAAGGCTTTTTTAAGGTTGTAAAATAAATACAGGAATTAGCATGATATGTATTTATACGTCGAGTGAAATGATGTAAACTTAATATTTTTCCGTGATTTTTTTTGAAAACCGACGTGTAATTAAGAATGACATAAGCTGAGGACATTCACGTCACGACGTCCGATTGGGAACTTATTGAAGTGTTGTTAAAACTTCTGCAGTCGACTTGAAGCTTGAAGTGACGTTCAGACGACCGGCAGCAGGTCGGCTCAGTGCTGCTCGCCTCCTCTAGTCTCTGTTGCTGCTTTCAGAACGACAAACATCTCAAGCATCCAGTGGAGGTGTGCTGATGTGTGAGGTTATTATGGGATGCTGCCACTCTGAACTCACCTGTGGTCTGCAGCAGCTTCCAGTCCACCTGCAGTCTGTTCCTCAGCCTCTCCAGCGCCTCCACGTCCTCTGCTAGAGGTGCATCGAGGGGCCCCAAAGGAGGCGCAGCATCCCCGAGGAGGGGGGATACGGTGGGGGCCACGCAGTCCTTCTCACGGTCCTAAAGCGATGGCAGGCCAGTACATGAAGGTATCACAGGATACGTGTTTCGGTTTTCAAGAACCTTCTTACCTGCATCAGAACCAGCGTGCGGCCCTGAGCCACACCCTGCAGCAGGCCCGTTAGCTGAAGCCACGCCCCCTCGCAGACTCTGCTCCCCTCCATCCGCATCAGCAGAACCAGATCTGGGTCATATTGGTACCCTAAAGGCAGGAGGAGGCCCAGCACAGCCTGCATGAACCCGGACACATCGCTGCAGCCCTGGATGGTATGTGTGTATGGGGGGGCAAACTGGATTAACTGACATCCAAAGTTCTGATCCCGGGACTCTGAGTCCTGTTCACATGACCTGATGATCTACCTTCTTCAGACACACGGGGACGAATGCTCTTCCTTGCTGCTCGCCTGCCTCCTCCCAGCTCACCTGCACCAGGAGGGTTTTCCTGAGGACAGAGTTGTACACGCTCAGCAGACATGTTTAACTGATGATGATGATCATGATGATGATGATGATGATAATAATCACCCGTCCTCTGTGATGGGACCAGGGAGACGCGAGCCTCCGACACACACGACCAAAACCCTGACGAGAAAATAATGAAGTCACTGTTGTTGAACGGGTGAGGTCTGCATGAGAGAAAACGTCTCAAAGCGCTCAGATGTTATTGATTATTTATCTGTTATTGTGTTGTTGAAGGCATTGATCAGAAACGTACACAACAAGAACGAACAACAATCTCAGAGTTCTATACAAATATTTACAGTACCTGGGCTTGCACTAAGAGCTAGTATGACTAAGCCACTGTGGCTCAGTGTAAGAGAATTGAGCAAGCCACAAAAAGGCACACTCTGTGTCCAAGACAGTGGCGCACGGGCGGATGACCAACGCTCGTCGCGGGGGGGCGTGGGGGGGTCCGGGGGCCTCCCCCAGGAAATTTTTTGGAAAATGGGGTTGTTTTCCTGCATTCTGAGGGCAAAATCTTCTGTTCAGTTTACCTACAAAAATACACTAAAGTCAACAGTTCAAGCTGAACTATCTTTATTTCTGTCCTACCTTATGAATGTGATATTCAACATTTGAAAACTTCCATTCACTATGTGAAGATACAGTCATACAAAATATTACTCAATGTTTACTCATAAGTTTTACTTAGACTAGAAGACATTTCAACTTTGACCACCACCAACACCATTGGTATGCCATAGCACAGTTTATTTTATTTTATTTTTTTAATTCAATAACATGATTTTTCATTTCAATTTAAAAAGGCATGAAAAATATCAGCGAGGTGAATACACACATTTACATACATCGCTGGTTATTCCTGCCGGTCATAGGTAACAAAAGTCTAAGACTACAAACAAGTATTGATAATATCTTTCATTTACCTTCTGATCGGTCTGTCACCCCCCCCCCTCATCATTCACCATTTGTTTATTAATGAGGACTTTAACACAAACTCTACTATAAAACACTGGATTCTTTTAAACGATCGTCCTCGCCTTGTCTTACACCAATTCGCGGGATCAGCTTGTAAAAAAACAATATTTTTGTTTTTCATTGGACGAAAGGAGGTCATGACCCGAATGCGTATTTAATGATCGGGAGCGTTCGGGTCACTTCGGCTGGCGAGGTGGCGACTGGCTGGCGCAAGCCCAGAGTACCTATGACTATGTGCTTAGCTTAGCTTTTAGCTTCGAGTAGAAACATCCATATTGATTCTATCTGAACTTAACAGACGCTGCACGTCTTAAACTCATGAATTAACATGTATTTATAAGAAAGGTGAGATTTGATGCAGTAAATATTTTACTAATAATGTTTTTCTTGTCTGTATATCCTAAACATGACCGTCTTCCATCTCACCTTTTATTCAGTACAGCCGCAGTGTGCTGGGTGACACACATCATCGCCATGGCGACATCAGGAACCAGCGCCAACCCGTTGCGGATCTGAAAGGCATGTATTCAGTGTCACAACTTCACCCCCAGCGGCTGAAGCAGGCACGTCAACACAGCACAAACCTGGTTCTTCTGCATCTTCTCCACAAGGACCACCAGACTGGACAGGGTTGCCATGGCAACGCCATCGACTCCGTCTGGGAGGAACTTCTCCCTTGATGAGGGGAAAGAGGTGTTTTTTTTTTTAGGAATGTAGGAAAATAAAGAGCAAACTCAATTGATAGTAGCGACATCACACACACCTGAGGTTGCAGACGACGGCCGGGTCAGAGTCGTCCAAAGGGGTGAAAGCTTTGCATCCATCTGGACAGGCGACGCCATCAGGGAGGACCACAGCGGTGCAGACAGGAGGCGCGACGCGTATCTGAGGCTCTGGCCACATCACTTCCTCATTAGTTTGCTTCGACTCCTTTTCTTCATCTTTAACCCGTTTTGTGCTGATCTCAAAGGAGGGCAGCTCAGCTGGGAGGGGACAAGGAGAACACATGTGATAATACAAGGTTCCTCTTCAAACACAAACAGAACATCTGATGAAGACGCCCCCCCCCCCCCTTGGAGGCATTCAGGAACCGTCACCTGCGTGTTTCAGGCATGACCAATACGGCCGATGCGCCGATCGGACGCAGTGGAGCGACTCCAGGGCGCTGGAAGAAACAAAGAAATGAGATGCACTGAGATGATGGGAATGGTTGAGGAAGAAGAGGAGGAACAGGAAGCAGACCTGTGACAGGGGGCATCGAGGTTCACAGGAGGAGGGGCCGGATCTCCCAGTAACGTCTGAACGGTCTGACACACCGACTGCTGGAGGGACGTCAGGTTGTATCCTCCCTGAAAAAACATCCACACCATGAACCTGTTTACCAGCTGAAGGTGAGGAGAACCTTCTAGAAGAACCCGTCGCGGGTCTGACCTCCAGCACGGCACACAGCCGCCCCCCAGCAAGGTTCATCAGGAGGTGGGTGAGGTGGGCGAAGATGTCTGGGGTGGCGCTCATATGCCCCTGAAAGCACAACGCAGTGTCAGACAACACCTCCAACAGGACCGGTTTGTGTCAAACCGGTTCTACTGCAGCGCTGCACGGCAACACAGACACTTGTGGAGGTCATGTGATCGTGTGTCTCCTGTTTGCATCATATCTAGAAAAGTACACCCTGAGTTTTCATTACATTTTGTGTGGAAATGGATCCCGAGCAGAGGAGCAAAAATCATCAAGTAAATCATCACAATCCAGATTCTGATCAAAATCCAGAAAAAGCAGTTATGTCTGAAGCATTTCTGAGCCGCTGCTCTCGGTACCTCTGGGTCACCGATGCCTGAGTCAAAGCCGGCACACACCAGGACCAGGTCTGGACAGAACTGTGTTAAAGAATACACACATTAATAATCCGCATCATCGACTGTTAGCCAAACGTGAGATGTGGAAAACGCCTGACCTCATAGGCGATGGGCAGGAGGACGTGACAGAAGACGGAGAGATAATCGCTGTTTTTCATCCCCACCTGAAACATCAGACTCGTCAATAATCCAGATTATCCATCAAACAGTTTTCCTCGTTTCTGTCTCCCTACTTTGTTCCAGGGTACGTTTATATTGAATCCCGTTCCTTTCTCTTTCCCCATGATGTCAAAGTCGGACTCTCTGAGGTTGGGCCAGTACCTCTGATGCTCGTAGCGATGCCACGAGAAGTAGAGCACGCTGGGAAAACAAACGTGTCATAAGTGAGATTTAAAATAACGGTTCAAAGCAGGGAATCCATCCAGGCGGAGGGAGACTCACCTGGGATCGTCTTCAAAACAGTACTGAACGCCCTGGCCGTGGTGGATGTCCCAGTCCACGATCAGCACCCTGGAGAGAGGAAGAGCTGTGATGTCCCCATCGCCTCTGAGGCCACGTCCACACGGATATTACCAAAAACAAATGTATTTTTCCACAGTTAGGCCTATTGTCCAAACGCGTGTTTGTGACACAAAAACGATGGTTTTTGAAACTCTGGTTACGCATCTGCGTGTCAACCACTGTAAGTGAAGTTTGTGAATGGATCTTCTGTGTGTGTGTGTGTGTGTGTGTGTGTGTGTGTGTGTGTGTGTGTGTGTGTGTGTGTGTGTGTGTGTGTGTGTGTGTGTGTGTGTGACCTGTGTTTACATTTACAAATGTCATGGATGTCTTTAAAAACTAGTTTGGCGATAACAACTCTCCAGGTGTTTTTTTGCTATTCTGTTTTTCCTGCTGTGTCACACTGAGCAGAGAAGAAGGTCGGCTCTTTACTGACATCCCTCCCCAAAGACGCCGACACCAGTTCTGGGTCAGACCGGGTCGTACTGCTAGCTGGTGGGTGGACTCTGAGATGGAAGTCTTCCTCCAGGAAGAATGGTGTGAGGATTTCCGCATGTCGCTGTCTTTGCCCCTGTCGTTATTGCAGTTGTTACGGAGTTATAATGCTTATAAACGTGTTGATCATGATGGGTTTTTTTTTTAAACAAGGTCCTATAGATTTCATTTTTTTTTCTAAGCCGGTCACGTCCACACCCGGCTACGTGTGGACGTGACCTGAATGAACAAAACAAAAAAAATCACCTTTTAACTCCGTAGTTCTTCTTCGCATAGCGAGCCGCTATGGCCACGTTATTAAAAACACAGAACCCGTTGGCGGCGCTGTGCATGCTGTGGTGTCCTGGAGGTCTATTAAGGACAGTTTGTTTAATGAATTTAAAGCCAGAATTTGATTTGTGCAATAACAGCATTATCACATCTAGGTCAGCATGCTCATATTCTAGATGAATATTTAACTGGGTGGACCTTTGGAGTCTCGGGTGGTACCTGAACGCCTCACCTGACCAGAGCCAGTCCGTTCCTCACCTTCCCCGTCAGGACGCCGTCCACCAGCTGGAGCGCAGCGCCTGCAGCCAGTTTGGCACAATGGTAGCTGTCCTGTGAGGGGGGAGGGCATTAAACCACATATGAGACACCAATGTGTTAGAGCAGGGGTGTCCGAGTCATTTTCACCGAGGGCCACATCAGCATAATGGCTGTCCTCAAAGGGCCAGATGTAACTTATAAATTTAACTAAATGTAATGTAAAATAAATGTAACTACTCATTAATGTTAAATAACTGAATTTATTACTTATTCAAGTTACAAACATTGCCATTTGTAACTTGAAGAAGTACTAACTGTACTATGTTAGCTTGTTGCTCTGCTTTAACATAAATCCTTTTGTCAGGTTATAAAACCAACAGAACTCCATCAATCAAGGACCAAACTATCCAAGTAAAGACAGAAAAATAACATCAAACACAAGTTAGGACATTAGCGTTCAAAATGTTTTTGTCATAGTTAAAATGGGCTTAATGACTGCATTGTGGGAAATGTGGTTTTTGCTCAAAGCACACATTTGATCTATTTATTTTTAGACACTCTGACCTTTTAATGCTCTCTGGCGGGCCACATGAAATGACATGGCGGGCCACAGTTGGCCCCCAGGCCTTGAGTTTGACACGTGTGTTAGAGGGTCATGACTCACTGGGTGGAAGTAGACGTCACCAAAAGGTTTGGAGAACTCCTGCAGCTCCTCCACACTCAGGTGGGGGGTGGTCTTCACCGCCTCCAGGTACTCCTGACTGGTGGGGGGAGTGGAAACAGTTGAGACAGGGTCTGGTTCTGGTAAACCGAAGCGGGTGGCGGTCGGACCAGAACCCACCTGTGAACCAGCAGGATGTCTTCGTCCTTTGCTTCTCGCACCGGGATAGAGACGCAGCGAGCGGCCAGTCCGCTCCGGACCAGAGCGCCGTGACTCACCGTGAGGCGTTCGGGGACCTCGATCTCACAGAAGGGACTGGAGACGACATGGGTTCGATTCAAGACCGCATAAAGTCATCGCCCTGCTCTGCTTCTGATTGGCTGGTCGCGATATTGTCCCGAACCCGCAACCAATAATCGATTCTTATAGAAAAGTCTGAACGACTGATGTAAACAATAAGAAAACGGACCCACGCAGACACGCACGCTAACCTGCGTGGAGTTAATAGCTTGTAAACTGTAATAAAGGGCGGCGTCTCGCGCCCGGTGGGTTAGTTAACGTTAAAACGCGTGTTTAAATAAGTTAATACCCACTCGTCCCACAGCAGTCTGTGTCTGGTCATCTCCTCATCGTAAATCAGTGCCGTTCCCGCTTTCATGTTTACTCTGTGGATCCGCGTGGGCTCGTTTCGTTTCAATGGGGACTCCACGCTCCTGTGACGCAGCGTTCCAACTGCGGTGAGCGCGCGAGCCGTGGGTCGAACAACAGATCTATGGCGACTCAGCGCCCCCTTGTGGACAAATAGAGTTACTACACCTATACGGTTAGAACCCCGTCAGGGGTCGCGACTCCCTGATCCAGATCCACTGGGACCCAGATTCCACGGAAGTCGAAAAACCGAAAGCTGCAAATGCTTTTTAATAGTGATGTGACGTTGGGGATCGAAGCTCCGAAGCGTGTGCCGAGTAGGGGAGGGGCGTTCCGGCGGAGCGCGTATCGAGGCTTGCTTCATCTAAGGGAGGAGCTGAAATGGATGACGTCCGAAGCATCGCCGGGCAATGAGGCTTGGGGCGTGACGTTCCGTATCGAGGCTCCCATCACGGGAACGCCTCCCTACGCGGCTCATACCACGTGACTGATTCGGCTCGTGAGGCGTGCATTAACACCGATATAAGGCGATCACACTCCATTCAGAATGTGGTTGTTTGGTGGAGAGTTGTGGTTAGCCAGTGTGGAAACAGTTTGGAATTTGGATAGAGTCAGACATATTTTGGAGAGAGGTATAGATAGTGTGGACAGAATCAGGAAATTGAACCTGTCACAGTGGAGAAATTGTTGTTTTTAAATAAAAACCAATGATATCTCCAATGCATCATTGGCCATACCTCAATATTGCAGAAGCACAATCATTGTCCCAAATCCAACCACCCTCCCCTCACTGTACATGTTCATTTTCTTTTTCATGTCCAAATAATCACTTTCCGTACTACCTGTGTGTGTGTATGTAAATATATATACAGTGTATATATATATATATATATATATATATATATATATATATATATATATATATATATATATATATATGTAACATAGTTGAATAAGTTGTAGTTAAAATCCCGCTAAAATGGGGAAACTACGCCATCTACTGTTCTACATGTTTGCATCATGCCTGCTTCATGTTAGCGAAGCATGATGGGAAATCCTCAGTACGCTGGAGGATTTTCATGAGACAGGTAATGTCCGTGCGTCTGTGGACAAAATAAATTATAATTTTGAAAAGCACTTAACAGTTAATCTGGGATACATGCCTGAAAACAAACACCATTAGACTAACTGTTTCATTTTGTGTCAGGTCAAACATTAACTTTGTGTACATTGTTTCACTGGTAAAGAACGTGTCCAGTACAGCTAGCTGACAGGTGGTATCGGTGTTTCCCCAGACAGGACATGTGCTTTGGTCCACAAATTGACACCTTGTACACTGTCTCCTGTGTCCATTTGTTGTTGAACGCAGGTATGTTGCAAGTGTTATAATTTAATGTGTATTTTTTATTGCAAGTTCATGTGATTTGGTTAAATAAGCTAAAATAATATAAAAAGATGGTAACAGTTAATGGTGGAAAAATATGCTACGTTTATTTTGTATTTTATTTTTTTAAGAGGAAATGAGATTTGCTTTGTTCATCTGGCTGTATAAAAATCACTTTACGATCACTAAATCATATACGTGTAGTATAGTAGCCTATATGGGAAATCCTCAGTACGCTGGAGGATTTTCATGAGACAGACAGGATATGTGCTTTGGTCCACAAATTGACACCTTGTACACTGTCTCCTGTGTCCATTTGTTGTTGAACGCAGAATAAACCCCCACCTGAGCTATTGCCACCACATGAGTTCCAGAGTGTGATTAATGCAGAGAAGACATACATCGGTCACACACACACACACACACACACACACACACACACACACACACACACACACACACACACATATATATATATATATATATATATATATATATATATATATATTTGAGATATATTTCATATATATATAGATGTGGCGATAGATGTGGCGATTCCAGCTGATGCCAACATCAGGAAGAAGGAACATGAAAAGATTGAGAAATATCAAGGGTTGAAAGAACAGCGTGAACGTGAGGGACGTGAACACACCAGGACTGGGGGGCAGTGCCGAGCGAGTTACACCCCCACAATATGTGGTGGATTGTGGATGCTTGGACTAACGTGTCTGCTTCGACTTTTGCCCGATGTTTCTCTAATTAACGTTTTTATTTTGGGGGGTGGGGGGCACATATCGGAAACCTGACAAAACCGTAAATAGTAGAAATAGTGAGCAGAAATATGCCATAAATTAAATATACTGCAAAACATAAAATGCTATGTGATATTTTACTGTGTTATTTTTTTCAAACGTTTCTTGGAAAAACTGTTGTGCACACAGATATTTGAATAATGTGTGCATGTATATATTTTATGATCGTAAGATGGGCAAAGCATCCAGAAAAAACACTTCTCCATCTTCGTTTTCAACAAAATGGCATGAGTCTTTAATAAAAGCATTATGATTATAACATCCCAGGAACGAACATTCCAAGTTCCAAGTCCACCAAGTTTGGCTCCGTGATGACGGTCGTTCCGTTCGCTGACGTCACCAGAAAAAAAAAAGCAGGTTGGAGTTTAGTGAGGAAAATGGACCGGAAGCGTCTTGGTGGCTGGAAACCAGGAAATACCTGGAAAAACTGTGGAAGATTTAACGTGGAGCGGTTTTCGAGGAAAAAGCACTTCAGGAAACAGACACACATTCCACGTGAACCTTTTATTCTTATTTGCATATTATGAAATATTAATAAAATTGTGTTAGTCTGTACTTTCTGATTCAGTAAGGGTTTTTTTCTATTTATCACAGTACGGGTTCTTCTTCCCAACAACCCGATCATATCTTACCTACAAATCTGAAGAAGTTGGGACTCCTGATTGATCGGCGCCTGGCGGCATCCCTTCCCATAAACGTTACTTCACATTGATGATAGCAGTATAATATCAGCAGATTCTGGTTTGAGGCCTCATAACCGCATCTTTCCAAAAGTCCCAGAAACCAGGAAGGTTTATATTTCCTTCAGAGTTGGGAGTGCATGGGACGCTTTTGGATCGATGAAAAATTATCATTTCAACGTGAAACATTATTGATTGTTGGATAGGTTAAACCAACAACAAAACAAAAAACCTCTAAAAGAAAGAAAATACAAGCAAAATAAGCCATGCATGCCTCAAATCTGTTAAACTATTCTGTGGAAAACTACACAACAAAGTTATTTCGGAAGACTTGCCAATAATGTTATTCTACGTTCTTGAACACATATGTCAAAGTCAAGGCCCGCGGGACAGATCTGGCCCGTGATGAATTATTTATGGCCCGCTGGATGATGTTTAATTACTATTAGAACCGGCCCGCAAGCCGCATCCGCCCGCTGGCCTCTTGCACGCACCAACACTACATTCCCCACAATGCAACGGTAGCGGAAGTCGCAGCACAGCACGAGTGCTTTGGTTTCATTGTTTATCAGCAGTCAGACCGGAGGTTGGATGTAACTACTGCCCTTCAGTCCTGGCTCCTCCCACTCCACCTGTTCCATCCCCGGCTCCTGATTGGTGCAGCATGTTGTCAATGGAGCGCTCCAATCCCAGATCCTCAATCAGAGCTGGAGCCCTCAAATACTCTTCAGCTGTTCAGATGGGGGGTGCTGTTTCCTCACGGACAGTGTGCCTCATTTGCTCCTGCGAGATGTGATGTTTTAACCAACTTTGTGACCACATTGTGGAACAGTGAGCCAAGGTAGTCAAGTGTCAATTGCAGGCAGGTACTGGATTGTTTTAGGGGTAGGGGTGCTGCTCACCACTTTTTTTGTACAACTGTAATTAGATTACGTTGTGGGTTTTGTTTCACTTTACTTGTAATTTACAGACAAATTCAGCGATCCTCTTGGTTCTATTCCTTTGTTTGAGCAGCATCCTTTGGCCCTTTTGTTAATTTTGAAAACCTTTACCCTGTCCAGGGATTTAAAATAATCTTTGATTTATAAAATATTTTCATGTTAACACTTTTGCATTGATTTCTTACAACTCTTTTTAACGAGCTGGGTCGTAATAGCGATCCATCCTGGAACTGGTGGATCATGTAGAGCAGTGGTCCCCAAGCTAAGGCCGGATGCAAACAGAGTGTCTATGAGCCTCCTGGACCCGACAGAAGGGTGGGTCTGTCCCAACGCCATTTTTTTCTTGTGAAGATCCGAGAGAGGGTTCTTATTTATGTAATAGTGTCTGCATTCTGTTCATTCAGTCTACTACTAGATGTTAATATAAGTCTACCTGAAGATGTTGGAATGAAAAATAATTAATGTTCATAGCAGCAATAAAATGTCAGCCGTTTCTGGGCTTCATAACCCCATCGTTCTATACCTCCAGAAGACCAGGACAGGACCCGGCCCCGTTACTACGAGACACAGTTTTGATCCAGAACCAGCAGTGTTGGGTTGGGACTTGAATTGACCCACTGGACACGTGGAGAACATGCAAACTCCTCACAGAGAAGCCCTCAGTGGGATTTGAACCCCAGACCTCCTGGCTGTGAGGCAACAGCGTTGCCGCTGCACCACCGTGCTGCCCTGATGGGAGGACGAGGACGACTTCAAGAACAATTCACGCTTCAAACAAAACCTTTTTACTACCTGGACAATTTAACTGGACTAACTTCTGCTTTATTTGAAAATGTTTGAACCGTCTTCTTGGTTTTGACCAGTAGATTTAACCCACAACTTTCTGGAAGATAATAAATATTTACATTTAGGCACTCATGTGATTTCTGTTCCAAACTGACCCCGGCCCCCATCAGAGAAGGGTAAAGTCATGTGGCCCTTAAAGGAAAAAGTTTGGAGACCCCTGATATAGAGGATCAACGGTCGGTCCTGTAGACGCAGAAACCAGCCACACATAAAATCCAATGAGGGTGATGTGGCCCTCGAAAGTGAGTTTGACAGCCCTGTTGTTGAAGGATCGTGATGCCCTCTTGTGGACATAATAGGTTACTACAAAAACATTGAGAAAGTTAGACGATGTCAGATCGTCAATAGCTTCCTGTTGTGACTAAAATATTTTTAATCGACGGAACTAATGCGTTTGTCCCCCCTGCAAAAAGCGACTAAAATTTTGTAAACAATACAAACTTCTAAATTTGTAATTTGCATGAGCTCCTCTAAGTTCAACAGTGGCAGTAGCGACTGCAGTAATGTCCCCGACAGAGCTAGCAAAAACAGCTATAGCGCTACCAAGCTTCGCCACCTGCAATTCCTGCAATTACTTCTTCTGCAAAGCTTCTGTGAGTTCCTTGGTGGTAGTCGTTCAAACCGATGTAAAAAACATTATTTTCGCTTCAAATTCAATGAAATACAATTCTTTATTTTGATGCTTTTATTTTGAGCGACAACCGGAAATCCATATATTGTATATCATTGATTGCATCCACTTTTATTTATGGCGTGCCTACAGCGCCCTCCTGTGGTCAATGGCGGTATTACATATTTTAGCAGCCGCAAGAGAGTACAAGCCAGTGTCTTATTGTGCCGGTCCCAAGCCCGGATAAATACAGAGGTTTGTGTCAGGAGACCAGGTGGAAAGATAGCAAGGTTATAAGTTTAGGAGCAGGGTTCAAGTTGTTCATTATCTAGATAGGAAGAGAGGAGGATTAATCTTGAAGGAAGAGTTACTAATTTCCTGGAGGTTAAAAAAAAAGTGTCAGATAGAGTGATGAGTCTGAAGCTAGAAATAGAAGGTGTGACGTTCATTGTTGTTAGTGGGTTTGCTCCACAGGAAGGATGTGAGCTGGAGGAGAAGGAGAAATTATGGTTGGACTTTGATGAAGTCATGCAGAGCATTCCTAAAAGTGAGAGAGTTGTCATTGGTGCAGACTTCAATGGACATGATGGTGCAGGAAAACGTTACTTTGCTAACACATATACTAAAATTGGAACGATACAGAGAAGATTAGCATGACCCCTGCGCAAAGATGACACACAAATTCGTGAAGCGTTCCACATTTTGAAAAAAAATATTGTCTTCTTTGAATAAAAGCACCGGTATCTAGTCTGCACTTACCACACCACAGGGTAAAAAAGAGACGACACGCTGTCAAGAATCACTTTTGAAGCTTTCATTAGTTGGGTGTTCTCATTATCAACGTTACAACCATATTCAGGACATACCAAGAGTCCCAAACATGCAAAATATCCCGCGGTCTTTTTTTACCCAGTGGTGAGGTAAGTGCCGACTAGATGCCGGTGCTTTAATTCAATGAAGACAATATTTTTTTTCCAACATCCCAGTTTCATAATCCAGTCCTGTGTCTCAGGAACTAGGCTGTGACGCGAGGAGGCAAGGAGAGGAGTCAAGGAAGCACACCACAAATTGAGAAATGGGACCAGAATTCATTGGGTAAAGGATTTCTTCCTCGCCCTCCGGTGGCCACGCCGATGTACTGCAGCTTCTGGATGCATTAATAACCACTGCAGTGATTCACGATTCTTTATTACTTTTCATCAAAGTTCCACAACTTCTGCACCAAAACATTCTTTGATTTTAGAGTAGAGTCGTTACACAGCACTTCCTCCATACAGGCAGAGGTTCCGTGACTTTAGTTATTTCAGAAATTAATAACATCAGGACCCTTCAGTGAAAGTCCATTCGATGATTTCAATGAGGACAATCGTTTTCCCAAAATGTGGAACGCTTCACGAATTTGCGTGTCATCCTTGCGCAGGGGCCATGCTAATCTTCTCTGAATCGTTCCAATTTTAGTATATGTATTACCGAAGTAATACAGCGGTAGAGTCATCACCATCCTGTATTTATAGCACCTCTCCTGAAACACTCCTTCACTCAGGGTTGGACATTTCAGGAGCGATGAGAGGATTTCAAGGTGACTGTGTTCACCTCCCTCTGACAGCTCCTGAACGCACCAGAGCCCCAACACATATTCCACAGAGCTGTAAACACGCGTTCAAGCTGTTAGAAGGTGATAAAAGGACAGACAGATAGATAGAGAGACAGACAGCTATAGAGAATGCCTGATTTCGATTTCCTTTCTGTCACTTGAATTTACGTTTAATTTTTGTATTCTTGTAAACCTGGATGTTATTTTACGTTTAATAAAACTTTCCAGTATTTTATTCAACACTTGAACATCCAGTAATGAACCCCTGACGGATTATGGTTCTTTCATCTGTCCCGTTTATTAACTTTTTTTTTCTTTTCACGTTCCGCTTTCAACATGCTCTTCAATGATTGGTCTAGACATGATCTCGAACCCGGTCTGCTCTGCATCAGCCAATGGTCGTTCGCAGCTATGTCCCGCCTCTCAGTCATTTGTCCAATAGGAGAGCTGGATTTGTGAAAAAACGCTTCGTCTCGTAGCGTTTCCCTTCACTGTCAGACCAGAGAAATGAGTTGAGTTTAACTGTAAAAATGACGAAATTGTCCTTGGATA